>NW_021852055.1:132692-156639 GCF_003651465.1 Formica exsecta
ACAAGGGGAGGGCCAAGTCGTGCACTCACGGATTTCGCTCAACTTTAAATATGTTTTAGTACTAACCCCCCACTAATTCATGGACAAGTGGCACGACGCAATACTCAAGCATTCGCGAGAAATTTGCATTAAAAATTTCTCGTGCGCTTTCTATACCGAATTAGCGAAAGAGGTTAGCAGATAGCAGCGTGGCGCAGAGGATAAGGCGGCGGTTTAGAACGCTGCCCGTTGCACGTTCGAGTCCTGACTTTACCAATTTTTTTTTTTTTTAATTTTTACAAAATATTGCAACAAGTGAAAGCATATGGATTAAAAAAATTATTATTTAATAATTATTAAATTTAATGCTAATACTTTAAATATAATATTTTATATTCGCATACTTTAACGCCTGTAACCATACGAATAATATAAGTTCGCAATACAATTAAAGACTCCATAATCATTTTTAAATTTAAAAATTCTGCAAGGGATTTTATTTCTACATTATATTATATGACCGGTCAGTGCTTTTGTACTACTGTGGAAGTTTTTCTGTTGCCGAAAACTCGATTATGAGGCAGTTGTATCTGCTACCTGCGGAAACCGTTATTTTCTATCTGGTAGAGACACGGGTAGCCCTTGCTTTAAATTTGGCCGTTTGGTTTACTCCATTGTCAGTCGAGCAGCCGTTTATAACGTGTCGTACAGTGATTAGTGGAAAGATTATTTTGGAAGAATGCAAGAGCCAAGCAATAGTGCAGAGGAAAATCCATCCGAATTAATGTAAATGATGTCTGCTTCTCTCTAACAAATTTGACAAAACCATGCACTTGTAAAGACGTAAGCTTTATTCAATGTGCTTGGTGTAAATTAACGTTGTGCTTCAAATGTTTCTTTGATGATTATCATCCAAGACCTACGGCAGCCACAATATCCATTCGATTATTTGTGTTTATTTGGATTGACAACAATACCCAGACAGCACTATGACATCCTCGGGAAATCCAAAGGACATCCAGGACGGACATTACGGATATCCTGTGGATATCCAAATTTTATCCCGGGATATACTCAGGATGCCCTGAGGAATAGCAAATGAGCACCTCACGCTATACCTAGAAATATCCTCAGGATATCCCATTTCAAAGTCCTACGGATGTCCATAAGACATCGTAATTCCTAAAACATCCACAATGCATTCAAAATTAGTCCAGAATATGTTATCAAGGTACTTTATATGATATTTTAAAGATAACATATTGAATATAATTTATATAAGATATATATATTAATAGAATATAAAATAGAATATTTTAAATATAATATAGAAGTTCATAAATTATTTTCTTTATAAAATTGCGTTCTGTTATTCACTGCCAATATCGAAAATCTAATACTGAAAATAATTCACGTTCTTTGATATTTGAGGCTTTCATGCTGTACATGAATATATTAGGTTTGGCTTCCGGGTTTGAGCCGTTTAATATTTTCTAAACAATTCAATATCTGAATTTCCTATGTTGGGATTGCATCAGAAATTGAACTGATAGAAAATAATTTTTATACGAGGATTGAATAGACGAGTACGCATATAATACGCAAGCCGCTACGTGTATTCTCGATATCGCAGCTATAGCTATAGCTATAGCTCGCGCTCGAGAAAGAAAGAAACAGCGCATTGTATATCTGTTCTCTTCTACTACCCTTTTCTGCTCGAGCGCCGAGCGCACACGTACAGGACTCGTTCCTTGTGTGCGCTATCCCCTCCACATGCGCTAGTAGCGGGCAGAAACCGCAGAGTTTGCATCATTGGTGTGAAGTCGGATTTGCTTTTATCATGAGTCACAATCAATTATTGAATCGGTGTTTCTGCAATTGAAACTCAGTTGTTAAAAACAAATATACGATTTCTCCGCAGAGGGTCCGCCTTATATCCCCGTTTGACCGCTTTCTACTTCCAGGTTGGCTCGCTCGACCTACGCCGCGTAGTGGCGTCGCCCGGAACTACGCGCGGACGCGCGAGCGCGTGGGCCGCCAAGTTGCGGGTCGTACTATTGTATCGCGGATTGTGCTTAATGTGACCTGCGGCAGCCACAATATCCATTTGATTATTCGTGTTTATTTGGATTGAACAATATGGATTAGAATGTAATGATTTTAGATTGGAAATAATCCGCGAAAGCGATATTAAAACCGATTATAGTTCGTTCGGAATTAAAATCGATTACTTTTTAATCCGGGCGCGGATTGAACCGATTAAAACCGATTAAAACGGATTATGTTTTAACCGGTTTTAATCGACCATTTTGGGCAGGGTCAGCCTTGTTCTGGAAAGTATTAATATGCTGCGTCATGGATTCGCTCTCGCTTTTCTTCATCTTGTAGAATTGTTTGTACAACGCTACTTTTCTTACCGGACCTTTTGATTCGTGCACCGTTTTTAGATTTTCCCATGCTTCTTTGGAAGTCTTCGCATTCTTCACATGATTCAATTGGTTTTGATGGACGCTTAGTATAATTAAGCCTAATGCCTTTTCGTCTTTGTTCGTCCATTCTGGTTCGTTTTCCGATGTCTTAATTTTTATCCCATTCGTATACGGTCAGAGATCGTTATATGTGAGTATACTCCTCATTTGTAGCTTCCATGACTCGTAGTTCTTTTCAGTAAGTTTTTCAACGTGCTGCGTGCTCACATTCGCCATGTTTTCCACGTGGTTATATTCGTAATTCAATTTCTTTTTTTTTGTTAAGCTGTTTATTTAACACTTCGCACCTGGGTCCATAACCCCTTTGGAAGTATATTGGGTTCTTGGACTAACCACAATCTTGATAATACAACACAATTATTTTAATATATAAGATCAGTTAACATAGAAAAGATACGAGCACGCGCGTATATTACTTCGTGCCCGGTGAACAGAACTCAACTAACTTACAAGGGGAGGGCCAAGTTTTCGGCGGGTGTCGCTCGGGCGTTTACGGCAGCGGTCGGCGGTGCTCGATTTACGGTGTAATGATGGCCGTATAACGGCCGTACGGTTGTTTATCGCAACGGCGGTAATTAGGTTTAAAAAATGAGCACTCGGCGCCCCTGTCCCTGCCCGGCTGATGTTCGCCGGGCGGCAGACTTCCGGCGGTCTACTGCCGGGTAACAATGGGGGGTGCATTGTTACAAAGTGAAAAATAGAAAATATCCAGAAGCATTGATCACGGCTTGTGCAATGCAAACAACATTTAGAAACAAAAAAAATATGCTTAATAAATTAATTAGAATCAATTAGAAATAAAATATATAATTCTCTCATATCTCTCTCAAAAGTAAAATTGTCCTTGCAATATTAAAACCTCTTCAATTAAAATTAAAATGATATGTATAATATATTATGCTAATATAGTATACACATTTTCAAGTTTCGAAACAATTTGTGTTAAAATATATGTATATGTATAATAGTATTTATAACTGTAATTGTTCTTTTTTTCTTTAATACTAAAGATAATAAAATAAATTGATAATAACATACATTTGCGATAAAATAAAATTACAAGAAGTGTTGTAACATAATTTTCATCGTTCTCGGTATAACTAAATTGAACTTCAATCGCAATGACAAATTACACAAAGACACAATGAACTTTTCAAAGCAATTCACAGTTTACATATTGGGCATCTAATAAACACGTTAGAATTAGTAATATAATAAAATAATTAATCATTTCTGCCATGTTTCGATATTATTACTAAACAATAATTGAAAAACCAAAGAATTTTTACACACAGTATATATTTGGTACGTGTGTGAAGCTAGTATCTCAACTGTTAGCATCTCATAAATAAACTTCATATTAACTAGTATCCAGCATAGTTCCATAGTTCTTGATAGGTTTTAACAATAGTACTGTCTAATTTACTATTAAAATCGCATTTTTTTAAAATGAGATGCTAACTTCCGGTAACATCTGATAGCATCGCATCGTATTTCGAATATTTGATCATGAGGGAGTAAGATTCCGTAGAGTTTTACAGCCTAGACACATTCTGTCAATAGTTCTGACAATTAAACTCCATAGAAAGTAATTTATCGTCACAAAACCCATCTAATCCGCGCTACTGTAAAGTTGGCCCCTCACTTTCAAAAATCAGGAGTTTTATTAACAGTTCTATTTGCATCCCGAAGAGTTCTATCAATAAGTATTAAGGCCTGAAGCTGTAAAACCAAAAATGAAAAAGTTCTAGCCACTTTTAGTTATACGATCTTAAAAAATTTCTGTCTCGAAGGGTTGACATTTTTTTCAGATTTTCGAAATTCTAATGACAGTTCTATTTGCATCCCAAAGAGTTTTATCGATAAGTATTAAGGCCCGAAGCTGTAAAACTAAAAATGAAAAAGTTCTGGCCACTTTTATTTATACGTTCTTAAAAAATTTTAAAGTCTCGAAGAGTTGAAATCTTTTTCGGAATTTCAAAGTTCTAATGATAGTTCTATTTGCATCCCGAAGAGTTCTATCGATAAGTATTAAGGCCCAAAGTTGTAAAACCAAAAATGAATAAGTTTTGGCCACTTATTCATTGATTCTTCCGTTACTCAAGCGGCGCCACTCTCCCTGTCTCTCAATCTCTTGCAGAGTTGACGCTCTGTAAAGTATTGACACTTCATAGCGTCTTCACTAGGAAGCCACTTCCTGCAACGCTGTGTGTTTTTCTCTCAGTACATAATAATTATTTTGTTGTAATTCAAAATATCATATTATGTGCTTGTCTAAAAACACACAGCTTTGTTATGAAGACGTGTTTGATATCTGCTGGTGACCAACGCAAAACACTATGTGAAAATGAAACTTTTAAGTATTGGGTTTAGAAACAAACAGAAACCCCTATGCAGCATGAAACAACTAATTATTAGTTAGGACACTTCTCCTAAATTTAAACAAATAAATACAATTAATTCTAATTCTAGTGAAGATTTAAAAACAAAAGTATCGCATTAAACCACAGCCTGAGAAACTAAACATTAATATTGAACACAAAATTCGACTTAAGATAAAAGACTCGTTAAAAGGATAAAGACTTTCTTTAAACATCTGTACTCCGGAACGCCCGACCTCTGGTTAAAAATTGGAAAACAATGATTCTGTTCTCCTTTCATCCTGACTTTTTCGTACTTCTCTACAGTAGAATCTTCTACAGGTGTTCTTACTTCTCCAATTTCCTCTTGCCAGTATATCTTGAGTGGAATGATTCTCTAACTAATTAGCAAAAGCTACCGCTGATCTACAACTGCCTGGGGAGGCCTCAACTCCTGTATCTTTCAGCACAGATCTTATCCAACTGCCTATTACAGTTCTGGAAGCTGGACGAGCCTCGCCCGTTATTGTGATAAAGAGATAATGCAATTCTTTCCCTTGCTTTCTCCTTTCCTGAGAAACTTGTATTAGTTTTCTAATCCATGCAACTGGACAAACATTCTCATTGGAATGTTTGAATAACGACCATCCGGATTGCCCTACGGAGTGCGCTATGGAATCAGTCTTAGATCCAAAAACTGGCATAAGATTATTCTCTCTTCTGACGACGACATCCTATCTTCTGAAATTCTCAATCACGTCAAATCATGGACTCTTCGGTCCGACGCCAAGAAGAGAATCATCGCTGTACGCCTTGATATCTTGAACAATGTATCTCTGACTCTGGATGTCGCTAGCCAATCAACTACTATCTGTACATCCCACATAGGCGGTCGTGTGTTTTTTGGACGTGCTGCAACAATTGCCTTTAGTACCTGACGCACCAAAAGTTTTTCGATAAAACTTCTGAGGATGAGAGTCCACAAAAAGTGGATATAGTAAACTTGTGAACCAAAATTGTGCTGTATGCTAGCTTTTCTTCCAGATGTAAATAAGCTAGGAATCTCGCCACCTGATGAACCTACGGTGTCTGAGGACTCACCTTATTTCGTTCACTTCAGTCCAACCACCTCTTAATTGCTAGATAGTACGTATTCAACATCGACTGTCTCCAGCTGGAGTTTAAAAGTTGTCTCTCGGCGGGAGACCAGCTGCTAACGAGATTTCCCCACCCCCCCACTAACCAAGCTTGAAGGATTAGCCGGTCTACTTGCGGTGGTGACGCGTTGATCGATACATCCACTAAAACCTCTTGAAGATTCTTTATCGTCACTGGTGCCTCTAGAGCACGCGATTTTAGATCTGACATCCAGAAGGTCTTCTCCCATTGAGGTGCTATTATCACATATCGACCTCTGGCACAGTTTAAGTGGGCCAACACCTTGGACAGCAGATTGGCAGGAGGAAATATCCACCCTAGCTGAAAATTCCACTGGCGGCTGAAGGCGTTTGAGTAGATCGCTAAGCGACCTCTGGTGTCTAATGAGATATAATCCTTGACTACGGCTGTTTCTGCAGACGCAAACAGATCGACGTCTAGAGTGCCCCATTGCCTGAATAGCCGTTCTGTCGCTGCGGGCAGCAAATGCCACTCTGGCAGACGCTTGTCTCTCGAAAGGTGATCGGCAATGCAGTTGTATCTGTCCGGGAGGTAATGCGCTGATAGACAAATGTTTAGTCGGTCTGTCAGCGTCAACAACTTGCACGTTAGGTCCAGAAGACTCAGTGAGCGCGTTCCGCCCTCGTTCCAGATGTAGGCCACCAGAGTCCGGTTGTCTGATTGGACTAGTATATGCGCGTTCTTCAGCTGACTTGCTTGTCTCCGTATGGCTGCATATATTGCGACCATCTCTTTCCTGTTCGAATGCCATTTCATCCGACTGCTTGCCCAAGTTCCCGCCATCGGAATCTTATCCAGTTAAGCCCCCCAATCTGTATCCGCAGCGTCTGTTGTCAAGAAGTGGGTATACGGTTTTGTATGTAGTATTGATTCGCTCCTGATGGCTCCGCGCCACCACTTTAGGTCTACTATCGCCCGGGAAGGTACCATCCGCTTCTCTTTTGGTCGACGATGGTCGAAGCGATGAGAATATTTGAAGATGCCGACAATGCAAACGACCCCTGGGAATTACGAAGTTTGCAAAGTTTAGCTGTCCCAGTAATCTTTGAATCTGTTTTAGATTGCAGCTTTGTTTGGACAAAATGAGAGCTTTTGAGTCTAAGATCTTTTTTCTTTTTTCTCTTGATAGGAACTTTGTGTTGTTGTTGGTGTTCCAAGATATGTCTAGATATTCGATCTGTTGAGTCGGCCTGAGAATCGATTTTTGATAATTGACCTGCCATCCCAAGGATTCCTAGATGTTCACGGCTTCCGAAGCCTGTGAATTCAACTTAGTCTGGTTCTGATGAACCAGGAGGAAATCGTCTAGATAAACTAGAACCCGAAATCCTCGAGCTCGAAGGATCTCCACGATCTAATTCGTTAATGCGGCAAAGGTAGAAGGAGATAGGTCGATTTTTACCAATCCTGTTTTTGAAGAAAATCCGGCACTACTGCCTGGGAAATTAACTGAAAATGCTTTGTTTTTATGAACGATTTCAGCACACGGAGGTCAAAAATTGGGCGGAGCCCTCCATCGCTCTTTTGAATTATAAACATCTTCAACAAGAAGCTTGGATTTACTTGCTTCGGTGCTTCCAATATTTGTTGCCTTCTTAAATCGTCGATTAGTTTCGTTAAACTCAAGGATATCCTTGTACTGTATTTTCCCATTATGTCTGATGTCGGAAAAAGTAAAGGGAGTTTAGTTGTGAATGGTATTCTGCGATGATTTTCATGATAAATTCGTTTGCTCCTAACGTCAACTATGTCTGCTGAAAATTCTGCAAACAACTTTAAATGAACGATTTCGGCCGTCATTTCCTATCTTTTGTGCGAAAGAAATTATTTTTTGAATTATCCTTAAATCTTTTCTGATCCGTCTTGTTTTTCTTGAATGACCGTGAATCGTTGCGAAAATTCTCCTTAGCTCTGAATGGTGCTGACGTTACTGTCTCCGAAAAACGTTTCTTTGCCTTAGGATCTCTTCTCTCTTTTAAATATACTGGTGAATTTAACCACATATTTGCACCACCGAGCGACTGTATTAGGGGCGTCAGACTATTGCGATCAAACAAATGCTCCATATTTGGAGGTACTTTTCGCAAGGATACCTGTAAATTTGTATTCGATAACTCCGAAAGGATACGTTCACGTCTTACCTCAACGCATTCAGCTCTCTTTCCGTATAAGACTTGTAGAATTTGCTCCATATTCTTATAACTCTGTGAGCTAGATCCGAATAGATTTAAAATTTTATCAAATAAATTCGAGGGGTTAAATTCAGTTGACGAATTATTCGCCCAATTTATAATCTCTTGTAAACTGGAATATAAACAATCCTTCTGGTCGAGTAAGGCATTCGTCAGTCCCGCCATTACCCGTTCCGTCTGAGCTAAATAGTCCTTGCCTCGGTTAAGATGACATAGTTTGTCGTTAATCTTCAATTCTGTAAAGTCCGTTGTCGCCAGAAAGCTCTGCAGAGCTTTAGAATATTTCATCTCTTTCCAGACGTCCGAACTGAAACGTTGTAATTTAACCGTGTAACTGCGTCTATACGCTCTTTGGACGACTGTTTGATCACCTTCTTGTCTTCATTGTCTTCGCCGAAAAGAGCGCCCCCAACATGGCTCTGCTGCAAATCAAGGCCATTCGCTGACTCATCCCGTATATTGTTCATATTCACGCCAGTTCCTGCTTACTAATGTAAAATAACTAGAAATGTCTATTGCAAGAGCAATTATACAAAACTCAGATTCCGCTTTGATCTCGTATATCACAAATATTCATGGAATATTCCAATTCTTTTCCGAGTAAAATTTCTCTGCTTTCTTATGCCCGTATCAGACTACGCATTGAAAATTGAAGATTGAAGATTAAAGATTGGAATTTGACTAATCAGAATAAAAGGGACTAAAATTTCTTTATCCTGATTGGTCAAATTTCAATCATCAATCTTCAATCTCAATCTTCAATGCGTAGTCTAATACGGGCTTTACGCAGTAAGTACACAAAACGCTATGAAGTGTCAGTGCTTCACAGAGCGCCAACTCTGCAAGAGATTGAGAGACAGGGAGAGTGGCGCCACTGGTGAGTAACGGAAGAAACTTCCAAGGGGATCGTCCTGATTGCGCACATTACCGATTGGACACGACAATATTTTCCGATCGGACACATGTCCCGATCGGACACAGGCTCGATCGGACACAGGCTCGAACGGACACAGACTCAATCGGATACAGTTCCAATCGGACACATACTGTTGCAATCGGACACAGTCCCAATCGGACACAGGCTCGATCGGACACAGACCCAATCAGACACAATTCCGATCGGACACATATGGTTGCAATTGGACACCATCCCGATCGGACACAGGCCCGATCGGACACAGTATATCAGAAATATATAGGTTTGGGTTAGGTTATATCGTCCGGAAGTGGAGCCCCCCCGTAGGGGAGGCGGAACATACTGCCTCCACGCATATACTTTTTAATGCGTAGTAAGGTTCCACATAGGTTCACAACTTTCCACGCGAAGCGGGGTTCAACGCAAACCTATGTGTCTAGTTTTTTGATAGTGGAGCCCCCCCCTACGGGGGGCGGAACACACTGCCTCCACGCATATACTTTTTAATGCGAAGTAAGGTTCCACATAGGTTTACAACTTTCCACGCGAAGCGAGGTTCAACGCAAATCTATGTGTCTAGTTTTTTTATAGTGGAGCTCCCCCGAAAAGGGTGGCGGAACCCACTGTGTCCACGCATACATTTTCCCACCCACATAACAATTGTAGGGTGGACCTAGCTTCGCGATGGGGACTGTGTCCGATCGGAACTGTGTCCAATCGGGTCTGTGTCCGATCGGGCCTGTGTCCGATCGGGCCTGTGTCCGATTGCAACCATATGTGTCCGATCGGGATTGTATCCGATTGGGTCTGTGTCGGATCGAGCCTGTGTCCGATTGGGATTGTGTCCGATTGCAACAGTATGTGTCCGATCGGAACTGTGTCCAATCGGGTCTGTGTCCGATCGGGACTGTGTCCGATCGAGCCTGTGTCCGATTGGGAAATATTGTCATGTCCGATCGGTAATGTGCGCAATCGAGACTCACTCCTATCAAGATACGAGATAAGTATGTAACTACGCGAACCATTCTTCATAACAATGCTGTGTTTTTAGACAAGCACATAATATTTACATTATATCATACATTGTTGTATCCGTTTCAAACATCGTTACAACTTTTATCATATCGAAATATCCACATTATTATAAAAAAATTATGCATATCTTTCCGTTCGTTAACACAGATAGTTTTTAGAAACAATCATTATGCTCACAATAGAGTTCAGTTTGAACCATTTAATTTGATATATATTTGTTACGATCTATCTCTTTTAGTTTAAAAGATAAAAGGGGTTGGCCACTTTTGGTGGGACACCCTGTATATCTATCTATACACATATCTATCTATACACATATCTATCTATACACATATCTATATACATATATATCTATACACACACATATATGTGTGTGTGCGTATATACAGGGTGTCCCAGAATTCGCGGACACGGAATGCACAGCGTGATTGTCCGTGCTAACACACACACACAATATATATCTAATAAAATATTTTTTTAAATTTACAGTTATTTTATTACACTTATTTCATATTTTATTTTTTTCCGTAAAATCGTTTTTTATTTCATCACAAAGGCATGCAAAATAATAAAACGCACACTTCTTTGAGATTATTCTGTAAGTGTATAACAAACGTGCCATAATTCTGCAAACAACAGAAAAGAGTAAAAGTCCAATAAGCAAAAATTTAGTCCATTAGAGCGACAAACATTGTGTTGCGAAAGAGTACAAATATTGTTATCGTATGTTTACGCAAAGAAGTTGCGTGACGTCGTCAGTATGCGACATAATGCAATCGGTCATGTAAATCGACAATCGACGCATAGGCGAAAATACACAGATTTCACTGCACATATCGTCGTGCGCGATGGAATCCGAAAAGCAGATAACGAATAAAAATCAATTAAGCGCAAATGTATGCATCGTTTCACTTCAAACAAAACTTTTTCTTTTTATTACTTATTTTTTTTACACTTTTTCTTACATTAAATTACTGCAGCAAAAAAGATAATTAAGGAAGCGAGGGAAGAAAGAGAGAGAAACACATGTTCTTCTGTTATCACATCATATTACGTATAATGATGTATATGTATAATCAAACCTTTACATAATATATAATTATTATATCAATTTTTTATGAGATTGTCTTTTTTTAATTGCTCAAATATTCGGATAGATCATGTTTTTATTAGAATGTAAAAATATAATTAAAAAATAACTATAAATAATAAACATACATATTTAAAAAAAGATTACAATTTATACATATCTTAGAATTATTATAAAAATATTATACATAAAATATAAAAATAGAAGAATAATAATAAAAAAATATAAGCATATTTTACGATCAATAATCTAGAAATGTAGAATACGAATGTGATTAGTATAAAGAGAAAAAGATTGAACCATGATTTTATATTTGTACAACATAGAGTTTTATTCAATAAAAAATGAAATAATATATTTTAGTAAAAAACCAAAAAATTTCAATTTATTATTATACTAATACTCTTGGTTACTAGACACTCTATGCGATATTACGTAATGCATATACAGAGTGGGCCATTTTAATGTCCCCACCTAAATATCTTTTTTCCTACTATCCTTTTACAAAAAAATGTTTCATACAAAAGTTTTGTGAGTTCGAGGGGGACATAAGAGAAAAGATGCTATTGGTTTGATCTTGGATGAAGATCATGAGGTTATTTCAAAGTCATCTTCATTTTTTTAAATGGAATCACCCTAATTTGCTTACATAAATCGATTCCTCATAATATTCGGCGTAAAAAGTTATAAAGGTAGTATGGTCAAAAATTTAATAGTTTACGAGATATTTTATATGGTAAAACTGCATAAAAGATAACACATCACCGATTTTATCGCCACTTAAATATGTTATAGGGAAGATTTTTCTAAGTAATTTCCCGCAAGAAAGAAGTGGGAAATTGCATTGGTTTAAAAGATATAACAAATTGAAGTTAGATATTAAAATTTGTGCATGTTGTAATAATCTGTTATTTTTTGATTGAAAAAAATTGTTTACGACATTTACACGTGGGCGAGGAATCCCACCCCTCTTCCTGCACTCCCACCCCAAAAAAATTCTAACCTAACCCAAACTTATTTCCAGTTTTAAAAATAAAGTTAGGTTGGGTTAAATTAGAATTTTTTGGGATGGAAATGCAGGGGGATGGGCTCCGCCCCTCTCCCGCTCACGCATTCGATAAATAATATTTTTCAAGACAAGATTCAGAAATTTGTGTAATCGCATATTAAAAGCTGTTAACGAATTGCGAGAAATAGGTGAAACCGATTATTGATGAAATATCCATGACCCATCCCGTAAATGTAAACAAAAACTTTTCCACGTCTACTCTACAGGGTGTCCCAGAATTCGCGGACAAATACAAAACGTACACAACTTCACTTTTCCTAATGTTGCTTTGTAATACCTGAGAAAAAGCATTAAAAATGTAAAATTTTAATTTATTATATTTCCTAAACCTAAATCAATGCCGTCCCCCACTTCTTTTTGCGAGGAATTACTCAAAAGAATCTCCCCTACAACATATTTAAGTAGCAATAAAATCGGTGATGTGTTATCTTTTATGCAGTTTTACCTTTTATATGTACTTTAATGTGACATAATTTTACATAAACACATCATGAAATATCTTATAAAATACTTACTTTTTGATTATGTTATGTTAATACCTTTATATACAGGGTGTCCCGCAACGTTGATGTCCACACTGAAACTGTGTATTCTATGTGTCATTCTAAGTCAAAAAGTCTTAATACACATATGCCCTAAACTAGATCGAAGAGTTTTTAGCAATGTTCACCGAAGCATTAAATTTACTGGTAAGGTCCCAAATAAAAATCTTGCAAAATAACGAGAGCAATTGGTGCAAAGGAAACACACAGTTATTTTTAAGAAAAAATATAAATTTGCAACTATACAACAGCAGCTATATAAAATTTGAAAGGAGAACGATAATGTCCCACTCGGCATGTAATATTTCTGATACATTGCTGCAATATTCCATTTGAAATATTACACCTTTCAACAATATTACAGAAATATTTCAAGACCGTTTCTGCAACATTTCTGCAATGTTTCAATGTCCGCAATCATTTCAAATACAACCTTGCTAAAAGATTTCAGCAATATTTCGGTAATATTACTGAAATATTTCTGAAACATATCCCAAGTAGCGAACTAACGTCACAATGACGGTAAACTTTGGTCACAAAATGATCACTTAAATATCCTAAGTTAGGTCTCATGAGACCCGAAAATGATGTCGATATGTCACATCCACAAAACGTCATTTTCTGATGTTTGTTTGACGGCAAAACTAAAGATAAATTTAAATAATTTAATTTATAAAATTAAAAATTTTGTTTATATGGAAGTTAATTTCTGTTTTATGTTTTAAGCAGATAATAGCGAACGATTTTCACTGATTCGGACAGAAATTGTCCGAATAAATGAAAATTGGACATTTATCTGTCCGATTTTCTAAAAATCAGTTCAATATCTGAATTTCCCAGTACGAAAATCAAATGCAACCTTGCTAAAAGATTTCAGCAATATTTCGGTAATACTACTGAAATATTTCTGAAACATATCCCAAATAGCAAACTGACGTCATAATGACGGTAAATTTTGGTCATGAAATGACCACTTAGACATTCTAAGTTAGATCTCATGAGACTCGAAAATGATGTCGATATGTCACATCCACGAGACATCATTTTCTGATATTTGTTTGACGGCAAAACTAAAGTCAATTACAGTAATAATATATAACAACATACATTAATGTGATATATATTATAGATAAATTTAAATAATTTAATTTATAAAATTAAAGATTTTATTTATATGGAAGTTAATTTCTGTTTTATATTTTAAGCAGATAATAACAAACAATTTTTACTTATTCGGATAGAAATTGTCCGAATAAATTAAAATCGGATATTATCTGTCCGATTTTCCAAAAATCAGTTCAATATCTGAATTTCCCGGTACGGAAATCGCATCAGAAATTAAACTGATAACTTTATATACGCTCATGACAAAAATTTGAATACGGTTATAGATAGTGAATAGCGCACCGCATAGCGGTAAGCAAATAAACTATAACCATAATACTAGTTACAAAAGGACTTTCTGAAAGATTTAGTGTGTGTGTGTGAAATAATTATCTCGTAATAAGTAAGATATGTGTGCATCACTGAAGTAGGCTAATATACCTATGATTGTTTCTTATTATTAGCAGGACAAGATTTACATAAAAATAAGACTGTTGGTATATTCCAAAAAAAAATTTATATAGCGGTATAATTAATTATGATTAAAACAAAACAGTAAAAGTATTAGATAATTCGGAAGAAATAAACACACGTATCTCAAAACTTTCCTGATATGGACAGCTCTTTTAGGAAGATCACTTATCATATCCTGTCTGTGTGTGTCGAACATTAAAATAACCGCAGATATCGTACACGAAAAGGGGAAATACGTATCATTCTGTGTATACACATGTGAAATCTACATAGAATTTATTGCGCTCAATTCTACATATTTAATACAAAATTCATATTTCATATATTTATTCGAACTTCTTTTTAATGTTCGATTGCATTCGTTGGTGCCTGGTAGATTTTTATTTAGATTTTGATTATGATTTATTAATTTTTTATTCATGAGATACGAGTATATATGTATATTACAATTCAATGTATTTTTTCTTTTGCATGGCCGAATCGCTCACTGCATATAATCTCATATATTTTCCTCGTTCTTAACCAATCGATCAAATAAGTATAGATTATTGTTATTAATTATTATTCAAGAAACGCAACTCTTTTTGAAGCATATGCATATTTACTCTAATATTGCGCTTGAAAAAAAAACATGCGACTAATTCTCAGAGTTTGGTTGTTGCATTCGGACGGCAAATTATGAGACACACTGTAGAACCGAGAACGCATTCTCAGGGTCAAACTTCTCTCTCTTTCGCTTTTATCATGAGAACTGGTTTTGCCCGGCATTACATTGCATATGTCCCTATCCCATGTATACTCGCGGAAATCACGATTAGATTACGCGGAGGAAGAAACAACAAAAAAGAAAAATCACCAATGTGTACACTCGTGGCGCATTAATAGATAATAATCTGGAGACTAAGGTAATCACCCACGTACATATATTATGCGAAACCTTGTAAAAAAGAAGTTATAACATTAGCCTTAAGGAGAAACTGGACGAATCAGCTACGTGAAAAGTTAATAAATCTATATCTATTTCTAATATATTCCGAGATTCATGAATTTTTAACATTGCGCACACATACATACAAAGCACTTTTAGACTTTTAAAATATAAAATTAATAATTAATTTTTGAACTGAAGTAAAGATTTGCACTGTAGAAATAAAATGTTTATTTTCATAAATTTCTGTATACAGGGTGTCCCATTTTAACTTTCACATCGTAATATCTCGAAAATCATGCATTTTCAAAAAAAAAGTTGGGGGTTTTCATTTAAGAAATCTTCAGGTAACCTTTAAACGACTATTCAAGGTCAAACTAATGACACTTTCTTATGTTCCCCTTCGAGTCAAATAACTTCTGCCTAAAACTTTTTGGTAAATCTGCATAAAAGGGGACCCCCCTCATATGACCTCGACAACATATGTCAAGGTCAAGGTCATACGAGGGGGGTCCCCTTTTATGCAGGTTTACCAAAAGGTTTTAGGCAGAAGTTATTTGACTCAAAGGGGAACATAAAAAAGTGTCATTGGTTTGACCTTGAATAGTCATTTAAAGGTTACCTAAAGATTTCTTAAATGGAAACCCCCATTTTCCATTACATATTCTTATAGCTTAGCTCGAGAGCTTTTCAAAATATTATAATAAAGTATTTTTTCATTAACTATTTTTCGAGTCATTTTATATCTTAATCTGACATATATTGATATAAAAAATAAAATATTTCGTAAAATATTTAATTATCGATAATCTAATCGTAATATTTTTATGTACAGAATAATAGACAAATCAATTGGTATAAAAAAAATACTAATTGTTTTTAAGAAAAAATATGTAATAATAATTATTTACAATGTATCTTTTTTTACAAATTGATTTGTTTAATTATTCTGTACATAAAAGTATTATGGTGAGATTATCGAAAACTAAATATTTTACGAGATATTTTATTTTTTATATCAAAATATGTCAGATGACCTTCACGTGACCTTTAAACGACTATCCAAAGTCAAACCAATGGCATCTTCTTATATCCCCCTTCGAGTTAAATAACTTTCGTCTTAAACATTTTGTTTGAAAATGCATGGTTTTATGAGATATTATGGTGTGAATGTTAAAATGAGACACCCTGTACAGTCAGTCTATACAATTTTAGTGGTACAATCACTATAAAGAAGTTAGTTCGAGATAAGATAATATGTACAATTTTGAGGTTAAATTATATTATAAGCTACAGAGCAAATCTTTATTCTAACTCATAAATTAATTATTAATTTTATATTTTAAAAGGCTAAAAGTGCTTTGTATGTGCAATATTAAATTCATGAATCTCGAAATGAATTAGATTTATTAACTTTTGACGTAGCTGATCCATCCCATTATTCTTGTTAAGCTAGCACCCCCATCACAACAAAATAAAATAAAACATATGCCAAAATTAAGTGCTATTTAGGTACTAATTTGGTGCTCTATTCCTGATTTTAGTGCTCGAATAATTTAGCAGGAATTCACGATTTAAAGTGAGGATGCTAGCTTTCATCAAGCTAGCACCTCCATTATTAAATACTTGCATAAAATCCAAAAGTAAATATATCAGAATTAAGTGCTTTTTAAGTGCTTTCAAGAGCAATTAACAAAATTTAGATATTTATTATAATTTAGAAGATATCAGATAACAAGAACAGAATACGTATAAGAGTAAAGTACCCTAAAAAATAAGAATATAAAATCCGTTTTGACTTTGATATATTCTCTGATTTTGGTGCTCACAAAATATAAAAAAATTGAATTTTGATACTTAACCTTTTTTTATCGCGCAAAATTCATTTTTAACTTACCGAATGGTAAAACTAATAAGAGTAAAGATCGAGATAAAAAATTGATTTTGGCCTTAAAATATTCTTTGATTTTAGTGTTCACAAAATACATAAAATTAGATTTTAGTACTCAGCCCTTGTCGCGAAAAAATCGCTTTTAATCTACTAAACAGTTAACTAACAAAAATAAAGTAATATAAATTTTACAATTGATTATTCGATTTCCTCGTTTTCAAGGCAATCTCATCGGTATGTCATCTTAAGATTCTTCCCACATATTTATGTATATTGGATTCGAAAAAAACAGCATTATACTATAGATCATATACGAAACACATCGATAGGCAATAAGACCACAATCTTCCAAGGATTTTAATTTGTAAATTCAAATTACTGCATACATATAGTGTACATACACTCGGCGCTATTAATGCCTTTTTGCCTGAAGATAGCCGCTTCCGAGTCCAATAATAGCTAGACGCATCGCATCTAATTATTTGTGGATCATTACTGTTGGTTCAAAAAATATTCACACACACAATTAATATATTCATATATGTATATTTATGTATAAATATGTATGAATATATATGAATATATATATATATATATATATATATATATATATTAATTACGTGAATATTTCTTGAACTAAGGTTATAATGCACAAATAATTAGACGCGATGCATGTAGCTATTATTGGACTTGGAAGCCTATCTTCAGGCGAGAAGGCATTAATGACGCCGAGTATACAAAAGAGCAAATCCTCTCTGTTTCTGCGGTAAAGAAAAAAAACAGATTTAAATGTTACTTATAATTAAAAAATATATATTCCGTCCAGCGAGAGAATAACCTCGGTCCGCGCATAGGCAGGCAAAGTGGGGAGAACATGGCGAGGTACTCAATTGGTCCATAAGCATATGCATAACATTATTTGTGGATCATTACTGTTGGTTCAAAAAATATTCACACACACAATTAATATATTCATATATGTATATTTATGTATAAATATGTATGAATATATATGAATATATATATATATATATATATATATATATATATTAATTACGTGAATATTTCTTGAACTAAGGTTATAATGCACAAATAATTAGACGCGATGCATGTAGCTATTATTGGACTTGGAAGCCTATCTTCAGGCGAGAAGGCATTAATGACGCCGAGTATACAAAAGAGCAAATCCTCTCTGTTTCTGCGGTAAAGAAAAAAAACAGATTTAAATGTTACTTATAATTAAAAAATATATATTCCGTCCAGCGAGAGAATAACCTCGGTCCGCGCATAGGCAGGCAAAGTGGGGAGAACATGGCGAGGTACTCAATTGGTCCATAAGCATATGCATAACGAAATGGACCAATCAATTTCCTTATGCTTATGGTTATGCGCTTATGCAAAAGTCTGTGCTCCGGCCCTAAGTTCGTGATATTGATCTTGATCACCATACTTTTTTCGATAGCGTCATCGTCACTGTAATTTTCAATGGCTATCTTCGTCTTGTTCGTTGCGAATTCATTTGTTTTTATATACATACAGGGACTCCGACAAGTAAGTGACAAAACGAAAGGTGGAGGTAGATTGGGTCAAACTGAGTTGAAAAGTCCTGAACCATTTTTTTTTATAACGCTTAATAAAGGAATTATTATTGAGTAAAGTCTGGTTAATCAGCGCCAACCTTTAGCCGGGCGCACGTCGGTGAGCCGCACGCCGTGAAGTGTGCGCCGCCGCATACTACCAGGCACGCGACTCACCGACGTGCGCCCGGCTAAAGATCGGCGCTGATTAGCCAGACTTTATTCGACTTATGCGACTAATCGTAAGTCCACTTTAGACAATCTATACTCTATACATATATAAAGAATTTCAAAACAAGAAATCCATTTATAATTTTATATACCATTTTTATATTTTTAATATATGTGTATATTCCGATATATACTTTGTATATATGTGTATATTCCGATATATACTTTGTATATATGTGGGTTTTGCTTCTTCAAATCTGTTTTCTATGTTACACGACATATAAAATCATAAATAGAATTCTCTCGCAATTTACAGATCATCTAAAATCTAAAGTAAACTTTAGATGTTATCTTAATCTCTCTTATAACTCTCCGAAACAAT
Source organism: Formica exsecta (assembly GCF_003651465.1). Lineage (NCBI taxonomy): Eukaryota > Metazoa > Arthropoda > Insecta > Hymenoptera > Formicidae > Formica > Formica exsecta. Next base: position 152,071 of record NW_021852055.1, read on the forward strand.
TCTAACACAAACTGTTATCAGTTTTTATATTATGTCTCTGACCGCAATCGCTTCGCGCGTATAATCGTGCTGTTTCTAGAACAAGACGTTCTCTTTGGGTTGTGTAATGTTAATCCGTGTGTGTCATTAAAACCATATCGGTTGTTTTGCGTTGTCGTGGCCGGGTGAATAAATCAAGAGATACAGTAAGTCTCATGCCAAATCAAAGACAGTGTATCTATATGCGAGTCACCCAAATATTAGAGTATTACCACCCAAATATTAGAGTATACCCTTACATTAGTGGAACTCACAAAGAGGACGTCTCAAACTGGAATCCGAATTTTAGATATCCACAAACGGATTGTGAGCCTTTCAAACATGGCAAAAATTATGATAACCTTCATTTTTGCTAAGCCATTCCTTAGTACCGAAAATCACCATTAGGAGCGTCGTACTTTTATATTAATTTTATATATGTTTCAGAAATGTGATGTATAAATGACGCGTCTTTTATGATAAATCTATTTATTGAAAAATCCCAATAATAAATTGTAAATCTATATTTGGAGGAAAGGGGAAGGGCAGAGGTCATTTGAACATAATTATAGAAATATACATTATAACCTTTGAAATATATTTCATTATATGTGATTATTCATCACGTTTATTTTCACAATATTATAAAAAATATTACAAAATAAAGTAATATAGAATTCTGAGAAAAATATAATATAATATAATATAATTACAACGTTATTATTCTAAAAAGATGCTTAGTACACTACGATGTGTATGCATGTGTATGTGTGTAACTGCTATTATACATCCCCCTCCCTCTCTCTCTCCCCTCCCTCTCTCTCTCCCTTTCCCTCCCTCCCCTCTCTCTCGTTCGTTCTCTCGTTTAATTTAAATGGTACGAGTCAAAACAATGCAATTTTCATGATGTCTAATTACAATTATCGACAATATCAGGAAAGATAAAGGATGTAACGTATTTATGACGAAATGTGCTAATAAAATTCTCACAAAATCTTTCTTATATTCTTGTGTCTACTATACTTTAATATCTGGAGACACTTCTATATTTTATCATCAAGCAAATATCAGATTAAAATCAATTCGTCATAAAACATCTAACGCAACAAAATAATATAAAATTAATGATCAACGATATGATTTGTCTATAATATGCAATATATATAACATTTATAATAATGCAACACTTTTAAAGTGTAATTTTAGACATAATAAATGTAGACCGCAAGCTCTTATATCGATACACCTGTCAATCTACCGTTGTCATCCACTGTTGCGTTTTCACAGGACTATAATATCGCACTGATTATCACTTTTCTATTGTGTGCAGGCATCATGTCTTATTCGTGTTACACACGTCGTTTGTTCCGCGCGTGATTCGATTCACAACTCGCGCGTGCGAAAGTGAAATCTGACACGGAAAGAAATATCGAGATTAATGACAGGCGTAAATTATCGGCAATAGCCGATTCGTTCCTGATGATGATTAAAGTGATCGATGTGTGCCACGCTGCGTTTACAGTCCCGCGCCTATAGTCCTTTATGATCCGATCAATTATATGCGTAAATTATTAATCTTGTTACAAAAATACATCAAATATTTTTGCACAGTCATAAAGATATATATTGCAAAGGTTAATGACTAAATATGACTTAATAGGCATATAAAATATGTTAAATTACTTTGATGAGAGAGCTTTCACCAAGAGTTTAGAATACAGCATTTAATAATAAATTATTATTAAAACACTTTTCTCAATTCTTCCGTGTAAATACTCTTTCTTTAGGGGAGTACGGGACGTTTAATAAAAATAAATCTTCAAATGAGATTTATTTAGTCACTTAATATCGCACAAGAAAAATTTGTGTCCTGTGCACATTTATTCAGTTTTAAGAGAAAATTAATTTTCCTTAGAACTTACGTACTATCATCCGCGCATTTGACTCTTACTAGCCCGGGAAATATAAATTCTTTTTCCATGAGAGTCGTATTAATTTCTTTGTCTTCTAGGTAAATATGTGATACGTAATATTATTATGAATCACACTATATCATTAAAAATATTCTTCCATGATTTCATTTTTTAGAATCATGAACGATGACCACGATAATCGATGACTCAAAGTCATGTACATACGTGCGAATATCATTGATTTTCTCTCTCGTGGATCTTTATAGAAATATATATATACAGGGTGATATACAGGGTTTATAGTGACGCGGGCATATTTTTCGGAAACGAAATGAGATATCAAAAAATATTTTAGACAAAAGTTGCATGGTTTCGAGGGGGCCACATGATAAAAATATGGATTTGACCTTGAGTGACCTTTTCAAGGTGAGGTCAATATGGTCAAGCTCTCGAGATAAGCTACAAGAATATGCAATAAAAAGTAGGCAGTTCCATTTAAAAAATTGAAGGTGACCTTGCTTTTTTATGGAAAAAAAAATGTTTGGTCAATTTTTATTATTGCAATTTGTTGCCTGTTAGAAACTGATAAATTTCTGTTTATGACTTTTTTATGTCAGATTATTGTAAGTGCCTTAAAAATCGTGGCGACCGTTACGAGGACATATATATGTACATATATATATATACATATATATATACCGTTACTTGGTGACATATACTTTATTATAGTGTTTTGAAAAGCTCTCGAGATAAGTTACAAGAATATGCAAAAATATATAAGGTGTTCCATTTAAAAAATTCAAAATGATCTTTACGTGACCTTCATGTGACTCTTCAAGGTCAAACTAATGGCACCATCTTATGTCCCCCTAGAAACTATACAACTTTTGTCTGAAACATTTCGTCGAATTTTCCTTATTTTCCGAAATATTTGCCTGGGGAAATTAAAATGAAACACCCTGTATATTAAAGCGACACGACAATTTGTGAATCATGATTCATGAATTTCGAACAAACATGGTAGTTTTTTCTCTTTTATATATTATTTATCTTTAGCGAATAACCTTCTTCGAAAGAAAACGTTAACATTGTAACGCCTTCTCTGTGCATTTAATTACTCATCGGCGTTCGTTTCTCATCATTTATCATGCAAGCAATAACGAGAAAGAAAAAAAACATAATTGTTTTGCAGAAACAAAATAATATTTATTTCACGCCATCGCGAGAAATATTACAAGAAATTTTATCAAAAATTTAATCACATCAAAAAGTCAATACTTTCTTGAAAGAAATTTCAATGACAATTTTCAGTCTTTTACGAAGAGATAAAAAAAAAGCAAAAAGAAACAAAAATGATTATTAAAAGTTTTTTGTATCAAATCACATTAAAATGATTAGAACTATAATGTAAAACATAAATGTATGACGCAATTGCATAGTGAAAATGAATGGAGAAGAGAATCGGAGAAATAACGTTATATACGACCTATAAATCAAAGCACTTGTTTCGAAACTCGCGGAAGTGAAATTAGCACGATCTTGATGAGTCATCGATTCCAAATGTAATGAACCGATGACATCAAATACAACATTCATAAGTTCCAACTGAGTGACTCATGTCACTGACGTATTCTCACAATCAATTAAATAGCACATCGACATCGGAGCATTTTTTTTTATAATCGCAGACTGCAGCCGATGCTATCAATTTCAACTTCCCGAATAAAAAGAGAGAGAGTCATTATTGGGCACCAACAGCGCCGGCGCCATGATAAATGTCTTACCAAGTGCGTAAAATATGTTATATATATTCATATGTCATATAAAGTAACGTTTTGCAATTTCTTCATCAAGATAACCATTTATCACTTTCGAGCAATCGAAAAATCAATATATAATAGATTGCAGAGCGGGCGCGGACAGAATTATCTTGGCAACAAATATATGACGAAAGATGCATATACAGGGTGTATAAAAAGTGTCAGAATCCTTTCATATTTCGGAAAATAAGCGTTCCCGAAAAAAAAAAATGTTTCCTATAAAAGTTGTAGGATTTTAAGTGACGTATTACATCGCAATGTTAGTATGACCTTGAATAGCGTTGCTCACGTAAAAAGATCACCTTAAAATTTTTTAATTTGTATTCCCATTTTTGATTGCACAATCTTGTAACTAACCTCGAGAACTCTTTTCAAAAAACATTATAATAAAGTTTTTTTTATTATGTACTTTCCGACTTAAGAGACTTGAAAGTTACAGTACCGCTGGCGTTCGTATTATCCAAGGTATACTACGGTGGAGGTTGCACGGTCGGATTTATATTTTTGTAGTGTATGTGTGCGCGCAAAACACAATAGGAGATGTAAATCCGACCACGCGGAGATGCGATCTTCACATGATATCCAAGGTCATACTAATATTGTGATGTAATGCATCACTTAAAACCCTACAACTTTTATATGAAACATTTTTTTTCGGAAATGCTTATTTTTCGAAATATTAAAGAGTTCCGATACCTTTCGTACACCCTGTATATATTAAAAGAAAGAGGGGGGAGAAGGGGGAAAAGAGAGAATGTATATATTGCACTCTTATTTCTTTATATTATATATAATAAAGTTATTATATTATTTTTTCT
>NW_021852055.1:157015-162209 GCF_003651465.1 Formica exsecta
ATGTTCCAATGATAATAATATTAAATATTAAATATAATATTAAATAATAATAAACAAAAAATGTATTATAATTATTTAAAAATATCTAAATTTGCAAAATAATTGCGCTCAGAAAATAGATTGTACGGCATACGTTTACTTAAAATATTGAAAAAAAATGTCTATCGTGTATCTTGGTGCGTGAGATTTATCAGGCGATAATTCTGCAAGTTATTCGCCTGTAACATCGGAACTGTCGCCTCTAAATTCACAACATACGATTTAATATTTCGTGCCGCCTCGTATAATTCACGTTTATTCCTTCCAGCCGATCTTAGCGCAATAAGGAAAGCCGACAGTAACTGCACTGTTCTACTGTGGTATTTATAAAATTTGTACCGTGGTTACACCGCAGCTTCCATTTCTGGCGTTGATAATTGACCGCGAGAAAATGGCAAGATAACAAGAACTATGATGACGGATAGATTAAGTAAATGAACATATTCTCAGATCGTAATCAAGGTTCCGTTAAGTTTTCTCGAATCCAATCTCTCAAGAATCGAAAATTAGAATTTTCACGTTTTCCAGTATTTATCTGATATTGTCTGGTACCGTGGCATCAATTAAAAATCAAGTTACACGATAAACAATTAGCGTACCGACGCGTAAGATCGCACGATTAAATTAACGGTGTTGCATAGCGAGTGCGTAATTAAAAAAGTGACATGGGAATTTTATTATTTTCCGCCTGTTTTGTTTTCCTTCTAGATTGTATATTTGCAATTCTTGCAGTATTGTCTTATAATAAATGCTCATAATAATTACTAATATGGTTTTATATTTAAATAAAGTGTGTCGTGTGTGTGGAAAATAATATTTATAGCCGTGAATTCACATATTTAATCATGATGTTATTTTCACTTTGATGCTTACGCCTTTTGCTAACGGGAAAACAAGGATTGAGTTTCAATGACATGTACAAAAGAATAAGCGGGCAAAAAGCAGAGCATGTGAGATTGACAGATTGAAATACTGCGACCCTCGACACTGTCACGTGGTCCAGATTGATAACTCGAGCAAACTTATTAGCCGCTCCGACCTAAGCCTCGTAAGAAGATACATCCGCTGGCTGACTCATCAACTCGAGATACCTCGTTTACCCATAAGAAATGATCACTTTGATATCTAAGCTTCCATTAAAGCGTCACGATTATCTCTTTACTCACTTATTATTTGAATTTCCTCTATACATATACAGGGTGACCGCCTACTAAGTACATAGCATTATTCCTTACCAAAAACTGAGTCGAAAAGTCCTGGACCATTTTTTTTATAACGCTTAATAAAGGAGTTCTTATTGAGTAAAGTCTGGCCAATCAATACCGACCTTTAGCTGGACGCACGTCGGTGAGCTGCGCGCCTGGTAGTGTGCGTGAGCGCTCCGCCGCTATGGCGGCGCGGCGACATTTTTCATTTGCGCATGCAATATTTTTACGCATCATAATAATAGAAATAATTGTTTCTTGTACTAAAAATCATATTCATATACAATATAAAATAACTCACAGAATACTTAATGAAAAAATACTTTGTTATAGTGTTTTGAAAAGGCCTCAAGAAAGACTATAAGAATATACGATAAAAAATAAGGGTTTCCATTAAAAAAATAAAGTCGATCTTGAAATAACTTTGAAAACCGTCACCTACAAATATTCCTATAACATTAACTTATATCCCCCTTGAAATAATGCAACTTGTATTTGAAACATTTTTCTCTAGAAACAATATTTTTGGAGATAAAAATTCGTCACGCTTTATTTTGTCCACCTTGTAAAAATACTGCAAGAGAAAATTATTTCTATTATTACGATGCATCAGAATATTCTATGCTAGCGGCAGAGCGCTCACGCACACTACCAGGAGCGCAGCTCACTGCGCTCGGCTAAAGGTCGGCGCTGATTGGCCCGACTTTACTCAATAATAACTCCTTTATTAAACGTTATAAAAAAAAATGGTTCAGGACTTCTCGTCTCAATTTTTGGTAAAGAATAACTATGTACTTAGTGGGCGGTCATTGCGGGTCACCCTGTATATATTGCTTAAAAATAAATATTTTAAAAATATCATTGCGGAGAGAATATAATACATATACATATACACATTGTTGAATATTATAAATATGTAATTAAAATTTATTGCATCTTGGAGAGACATTTGTAATTTAAACCCGAAAAATATTATTGCAATTATTTTTGTAATATTTTCTTGGAAAATGTTAGGATAATATATTTTTGTGATATAAAATAAATTTGGAGCTATAGCAAAATGTCGTGAAACAAAAATATTTAAATGATATTTAAATGGTTTATACACACGTACCTATCAGTATATACATATGTGTTGAAATGTTTCATTAAAAGCAAAATCGCAACGGTAATAGATAAAATTATTATTTCGCAGAGTCTATTTATATATCTAACAATAATCCTGCACAGTCAAAAGTTGATTCTCAAAAAGATTTCGTGTGCAGATAAAAATGCCTCGTTTCATCGCGCCTTGTTGTTAATCTTAACCGCGGAACCTCGTCGTGAAAGGATTAATTATAGCTGCATGGCGTAATTAAGGAGCTAAGCGTGGGAACGGAACCGACAAAGGATGCATGTACTCGCCACGGTATGAACACAGGTTCATACTCGGCTTCTTATGTGAGAATTAGTCTCGAAACATGCATTGTCCGGAGCTGAGAAAGGAATCTCGGCCACGTTTTTTGACATTTTCATGCTTTCTTCAGCGATCGTCTAATTACGAAATTAATAAACCGGTATTTTATTCTTCCGCCGCGATACTTCGAAACGCGAATATCATTAAATACCAATCCTTTGTAAATAAATAATGCGGAAAGATTATCGATCACTTTCATTTTTACATATATTATAGTGGATATATATCACTTCAATTTTTTTTTACTTTTTAAACTTAAAAATAACATACCTTAATATATATAATGTATGTGAATAGTTCGATTATCAGCTTTAATAACTTTGACCTTGACATATCATGTTCAAAAATATTAATATTTTTAGTGTATAATTTCACATTAATTTTTGCAACACTTTATCCAAAACGAGAATTATTTTATTATTTTACTTTACTGCAAAGTATATGCGTATCTATAAGAGCAGAGCTCCTCCCAATTGCACCCCTAATCCAAAAAAATTCTAACCTAACCCAAATCTAATTTTTATTTAAAAACAGAAATTAGTTTAGATTAGGTTAGATTAGAATTTTCCAGAACGGGAGTACAGAGGAAGGGGCAGAATTCCTACGTATATATTTTGCGATAAAGTAAAACAATAAAATACAAGCTTCCATTTGTACTAAAAAAGCTCGTGTAATCGCATATTGGAAGTTGTTTAAGAACAAGCAGAAATAAGTGAAATCTGTTGATGATAGTGTAACAGTCATACCGAAAACAGAAGAGATAGTGTACACAAACAAAAAAATGTCAACAAAGAGACATGAATAACAAAAATTACGGAAAACTGAATATAATCAGGCATAGAAATGCAATAAAACGTTGTATTTCAAAAACTAGAAGAATCCGCAACGTGATTCAAGATGCGCATGATTCAGAATTCTATCTACTATAATATATGTAAAAATCAAGGAAAGACTGATCGATGAGATGTAATCTTCTTGCAACATTTACCACATAATTGTCGTCCGATTAAACTGTATTTGACTAGTTAATTGTTTTGACGGAATAATACAAATATGATCCAGCGTAGCTGCACAGCCGTATCCATAACAAAATTAAATTATTTTGAATGCGAAACTTAATGGTCATCCTACATAAATTTATCTACTTTCATCACTGGTATTCAATTTCAAGAATTGCGAATTAACCTTTTGCGTCGAAAATAACTCTCCAATTTATATCTTGGTAAATGTTGATATTAGCGCCGAGTTCTGATTTCGATTATCTTGACATATGTTGTCAAGGACATGGCTCTGAGTAACTTGCAAAAAATTTTAGCTGTCACTCGTTGTTTATTACAAAATTAGCAATAATTAAAGATAGTGACTGATCTATGTTTGGAATATAAGACTGCATATATTTCCGCATGAATTACCAACTTTATATTAAAAAATGGAAAGAAAATGATATAGCTGCTCAGAAAATGATATGAACTAAGTAGGATTATATATTTCGTTTATGTTATTTGAATATCAAATACATATTTGCCATGATATTGAAAAAGCATCTATTCGCTCATAATTAAAAGTGTTAAATTATTGTCCGTGTAGTCATCGCAAAGTAATTGGGTGGGTGAGGAAGAGGTTCCGCTCCTCCCCCTGCACCCCCACCCTGAAAAAATTCTAATCTAACACAATCCAACTTTAATTTTAGAACTGAAAATAGGTTTGGGTTAAGTTAGAATTTTTCGGGGTGGGGATGCAGAAGAAGAGACGGAGCCTCTCCCCCGTCTACGCATTTACTTAAATATACAACTAATATTTTGAATATACAACTAAATACTTACATATAAAACGCTCATGCTTGAGAATCCGGAGAAGTTCAGATTATTGCTTTTAATATGTGTTCTTATGGTACCATTTAATTATTAATAACTTTATAATAAACAACGAGCGACAGCTAAACGTTTTACAAGTTACTCAGAGCCATGTCCTTGACAACATAAGTCAAGGTCATTGAAATCAGTGAGGTCGGCAGGAGGGGTGTATCACTCACCAAAAATTTGTATATGTATTGCGAATTACCGGAAATTACCCAAGTAATTCCATGTAATACGCCGTGTAATTTTAAGTAATGCGACGGACAAATTTACATTCGAGTTCAACTATAGAAGATGTACTTTCAGATGAAAGGTATCAAACAGTAAACCATTCTGAAAATTTTGTGGATCCTAATACTAAAGTTCATACACAAAACATAGAAAGATTATGGAGAGAAATGCGTGCTAATCTTCCACGTTTCGGTACTGGAGAATATCATTATCAACATTATATTGCTGAATTTTTATTTAAAAGACTATACTTTTGATAAGCGTATTGATGTTTTTTTTTAAATAATGAGCAGATTATATCCAATAAATAATTAATTCAACATACTTATATTTTATTTTTGAACACCTTATATATGTAAAAACTTGTGTTTATTTCAGTTTATATGTGTAGTATACGTAGGACTATT
>NW_021852055.1:162231-178532 GCF_003651465.1 Formica exsecta
CCAAATTATCTTTTTTTTGCGCTTGTTATCTATTTATCTGAAATATTGATAAATAATCATAAATTTAACTTTTAGAGAATTATTCACGCGTACCTATCTAAAAGACGTTCTAAAGACGTTATAACGACATTATTTTTACTTTTTAAGATGTTTTAATCTTGTCTGGGTTATTATTGTTTTGTGCTATAGGACTTGTAAATCAATGCGAAGTAATGCGGCATAATGCGAATACGACGTAATACGAAGTAATGCGTAAGTAATCCCAGAAAAAAATGTACATGTATTGCGACAGTGAGACACCCCTCGGATCGGCGCTAATATCAACATTTACCAAAATATTTAATTATTTTAATAATAATAGATTACAATTTATTACAAGTTGCGAGATAATATTTTTATCAAGAGAATAGTAACAAATCATTGAAGATATGTTTTTTAGAGCCTTACCGAATATCTCGCAAGTGGCATAACATATAACTTCTGATTAAGACAGATAGTTAAATCTTGACACTTCAAAATAATATTTGTACGCGTGTTCGCTTTATTGAAGAACTTTGTATTTAAACTCAATCTGCTCGCAGTATACGAAGGTAAATAGATAACAGAAACATCCAGCCGGTATCAAAGACGGAATTCACAGATTAATTTGACTGGACAAAAAGAGCTTCGAATGATAAGTTGCCTGCCATAACGATCGCATTCATAGTACAGCGTTCTCGTGTTAATCAAATCTATAGCGGAATTCCTCACGGATCGCATTTCCGATGTAGAGCCATTTTGAACAAGGAAAACGTTATGTATGATATTTTTATATATACTTTTATATTTATATTATATATATATTTTATATTTATATTATATGTATATATATACACACACGTATAGGGAGTGTCTAAAAAAATCACCGGATGTTCTTTTAATAACAGATTCTCTAGCTAATTTAGAGATGATTTTTCCTCAGCGAGAATATCGATAATTTCCGATATAAGCAATTAAAAAGAAAATAGATTTTCGTAAACCAAACTTTTTGTGAAATTAGAAAATAAACACAACTACATTCTTGAGTTACTTTCAGGTAGAATTTACTTTAATAGATTTTTAATTTAAGACTTATCGTTAGTTACAAAAATATATAAGGGCAAAAACCGGAAATTTGAAAAAATTGATGACCTCCCCTTTGACATTATCGCTGAGGAAAAATCGTCTCCGAATCGGCCAGAGAATCTGTTATTAAAAAGACATCTAGTGGGTTGGCACACTCTATATATACACATGCATACATACATACATGCATATATATGTGCTTTGTGTGTATTGATGGTAGAAAATGCAGCTATATACGCGAAAAATATCAAGCGCAGAAAGAAAATTGAATTCACTAAATATCAAAGTAACAAGTTACGGCAAAAAAAGTTGGCTCTTTTATAGTTCTCTTATTTTTACTTTATAAAAATTGGCTCTACGCGAAAATGAATTTCCAATTATAAATATTCTAATTAAAAAATATAATTATAATTAATTTATATTGTGATAATAATTATAATAATATTTATGATCACGATTATGCAAAATATGTTTCATATCATTCAATATTTTAATTTTTTTTTCATGATATGAATGTATCGAACGATGATAATTCAGTTACTATAGCAATCATTTTTTGCGTACTTCAAGGTGGCTAAAGGAGATTATTATTAAATATAATCAAAAATGATTCACTACCAAACTTATCATACATTGTTGCGCCATTAACTACCGCTATTAATTTGACTGCTATCAAGAAACAATGCTAGAATCTTATGTAAGTAATGCACTTTTATAATTTTATTTTACTTTTTTAACTAAATAATATCGAATAAAAGCTTTTTTTCGTAAATAATGCACGCTTAATTAAACTGCATAAAATCGATGTCACCTTTAAAATAATTAATCATACGTCTTATTAAGGTGTCAAATCTTGTAAAAAAATTCCCTAAAATTTCCCTAATCTTCCAGATATTTTTGTTTAAAATTCGAGAAATTAGACAAATTAGAGAATGTTTAAATGTTCTAAAATAAAAACTTTTTAAAATAAGTGTTTTTATTGTGTGTATTTTATAATGCTTTTCTTTCATACAAAAAAAAAATAAATTTTAAATATTAGATTTGATAATGTATACTGAAAAGGATTAAATGTGTGTGTGTGTATATGTATATGTGGCTTTCATAAGATACACATTTTTTACTTGCATATCACTTTAATTCTTCTTACATTAAAAATTAATATAAAGAATGTGTACAGCATATTCAGTATTTTACTAATTGTAAGACATAAAATATATAAACAGAAAAAAATATTATATATAAATACATTTATAATATATTTTAAACACATATAATTCACAACTTGGCAAATCGGTGGATTGTCGACTACTTGCAATGTAAGAGCAAAATTAACAGAGAATTTTTGAAAAAATTCTGTATTCCAAACAAATTACATAATAATCCCCTGATTAAAAAAAAGAAGTCCCTAACAAAGAGAGAGGGAATTCCAGGTTTTTCAGAAAGATAGTGCAGTCATTGAGAACCACTGTTTAGTAAAATATATGTAATATGTGCATTACACAGGCGACCTAGACGCAGTTACGCAACGATCTTACTTTTAAACAGTCGATCGCGCGACCCATTTGCTATACCAGTAGCGTGCAATTACATAACAATTGTAGCATGCCGCTATAGGTTGTAGCAACGTAGTTGAGCAACAAATTGGAATAGTAGACATTATTAGCCTTCTAATGATAAGAGCAGTCTTTACGCCAGCTGCGTCTGTTCGTACGAATTGGCTCGCTCTGCAAAAATTCGAGGAATATCCTAAAACGTATAGGTATATAAATATTGTGAGATAATATATATTATTTTTGCAATTGTAAACGAATTGTTTCTTATCTCGTCTCTCGTTATCGAAATAAACATACAATGCAATAACCTGATGCAATATCTTGATTAGAGATGTAAATAAAAAAAAAAAAAGCTTTGTTATTTTTTTTTTTTTTTTCAGATGTTTAATATCTTTATATCTTGATTACAGCAAATTGATTTTTCATTATTTTTAGCTTTTTAGATGATAGATTTGAATTAACCATTATTATTTTCAATGTAACTCGCATTCCAATTGGCTATATAATTATATGTAATTATTATTTTTAATTAATAAAAATTTTTGTTATGCAATTGTCTAATTGAAAATTATCCGAATCATGTCGAATTTGGTGTCATTTGCCGCAGAAGTCTCATTAATCCATTAAAATTACTTCCGAAAAAGAATTAATTAAAAATATAAGAACTTTATTTTTTTTATTATGTTAGCAAAAAAAAATAATATTATATTTAAAAAAATAATGAAAAAAGAACAAAATTTTCTTTTTTTCAACTATTAGAAAAAAAAACCGGTTTTTTACATTTTTAGTCCTGACATTAACGCACCATTACGATATTTGCATCACGAGAATTTCGAAATTATGTTCGTAGATAATGTTTAGAGAAGGTGAGAGAGAGAAAGAGGAAGGCTATCATAATAATTTTTAATAACATACCTAACATATTTTTGAATATGTATTAATTTAAAATTTAAAAGCATTATATAAAGATATATAATTCCCTTTCTTTTCTTTTTTTTTACGTTATTTTGCCAAGTCATTCTGTTTTATAATCCACAATACATAAAATATTTCTTGTGCGAATATCGGTGGACGATCCCGCATTAATTTCATGCTTGTAAAGCTATGAAATAGTTTTTGACCGACTACACGATCTCGCGATATCTCGCGAATCTCCGGCGCATGAAATGCATCTGTTAACAATATTTGCACTTCTACATTATTATTATTATATAGTCACGAAGCGCAAGCGCTTACTTTTAATTATCATTTTAATCATCTTATTGTTAGCGAAAGAGAAAAACCTAGAAATCTAAAATCTTAAAATCGATGAATAAAAAATATTTAAATTGATTAACAAATAAAACTTCGCACAAAGTCTTAAATTCGTGCGAATAAAATTATACTATCGAATATTCTCGATATTTAGATCAATATTTTTGTTCTCGTTATAATCATGTATATGTTGAGTGAACTAACGCTACTTATTCACAGCGGTTGGTCTTCCACTGTTTTTATGAAAGACCAACGCGGTTACTGGATAAGAAAAGAACGGCACGTGCCAACGCGGTGACACGACGCGCTTCGGGTGGCCGCTTGTACACGTGCTCCTATTTATTCTGGAGTAATCTTTTCGCATGTACATACGCACAATCCGTTATAGCTCTAGCGTGAATAATATACATGCGAAAATCACGATAACTATCTATATGTATATCTCATATATAAATTTTTACATATACAGGGTGTCCCAAAGTACCCTTGACAACGCTCGTGAGCAGGTAGAGCACAGTAAACTGAACAGAAAAGTCCTGTACCATTTTTTTCTATAACGCTTAATAAAGGAGTTATTATTGAGTAAAGTATGATCAATCAGCGCAGACTTTTAGCTGGACGCACGTCAGTGAGCCGCCCGTCTGTTAGTGTATGTCGCCGTAGCGACGGAGCGCTCACGCACACTACCAGGCGCGCGGCTAAAGGTCGACGCTGATTGGCCAGACTTTACTCAATAATAACTCCTTTATTAATCGTTATAGAAGAAAATGGTACAGGACTTTTCTGTTCAGTTTACTGTGCTCTATCTACTCACGAGCGTTGTCAAGTTTGCTTTGGGACACCCTGTATAGATACATAGAAATAAATCAATTTAATTTCAGTCGCTATAATCGAGCTACATAATTATCTTAATATTTGGAATATTTTTACATCGACTCGATAGTATGGTACGAAAAAAAGTCATCATGCTGACACAGTGAATTGCCTTCGCTAGCAAATAAAGTGCGAAATTCCAGAAGCAAATATCAGATAGAAAATACGAGCGAAATGCGAGTTTCGACAGCTCGAATTCATGCACACACTTCCGCTTTATTTCGCGTCTGGCTCTTTCATCATCCATAATTCAAGATATATGCATTGTTCCGTTTTCAATAATCCGCAAAAATGATGTTTGAAAAAGAACATATTGCAATGCGTGTAGCACTCCATAGAGTGTTTTTATTACAAGTGGTCAAGTGATAATCGTAGATCATTAAAAGTCAATCTTAATAAAAATTTAATCAAAGATTATGAAATAATTATGAAGATATTAGAGACTAAAATAAAACTTCAAGAGTTTATTAATTAAATCGAGTTATTTAATAAATTGACAATCATATATTAATATTAAATGTATGTTATCATTATTTATATCATATATTTTTTCATTACATAATTTTAAAAAATAGATTTTAATTTAAAAAATTTTTAATCTTGATTATTAAAAAATTGGACGCTAAACGTTAAAAAAATATAAACATGCGATAGCCGTTCTCGTCTCATCGAAGATGATATCAACACCGAAAAAACTGGACATCCTGCATACTCATAAAATTTTCCATTGTCCAGTATGCATCATGCTTATCTTTTTTTGCATAGTCAATTAAAAGCGCCATAAATGTTTTCGTTTATTTATTTATTTATAAAAATAATTTTCTATGTATACACTTTAATCTTCTGATTCAGTATTTGAATACGCATCTCGTGTGATCGTGCTTACGGCGATGTAAAAAAGTATATGCTCGAATGCACAAGGATAAGAATCATCCTGTCAAGAACAACAGCGAAAGGGTGACGGGTAATTCGTTGGAAAAACACTGCTGAGTACATGTCGTTCTTTCACACTTTGTCTTTACAGCCAACCGAGTTTGAAGAAAAAAATGAAATCTCAAAGAAGGATACCATTCTAAAATTGCGCTTATTACAATACTTCGTCGTAATGTACATGATTTGTTAATCGTGATTATATCTATTAATGTTTTTTATTTTATTATTAATATTACTTATTTTATTATATTTTATAATTTTTATAAAATATAAATTTTGTAATTTATAATTTATAATTTTTTATTTTATTATTTTATTATTAATTTTATTTATTAATTTTGAAATTACAGCAGAATGTTTTATTATTTCAAAATAATTACATTTCTTAACATCGAGAGTTTCGAATATTTGCAAAAGATACAATTTTTATAATAAAAAGCAAAAAATAATTAATCGGGAAAAAATTGGATTAAGAAAAGGAAAACAAGAACATAAATAAAGAAACTATATTTAAGATAAAATATCACGTGTGAGAAATAAATAGCATGAAAACAAGCATAAGTGAAATTAATGGATATTAAATATTAAGCGTGACAAATGTACAATATACATATCAATAAGTACGTACAAAGCTGTAAAAAAATAGTTACAAATCGTTTAATCCTTTCCAAGAAGTATTTTTCGCGCGTAAAAAGAAAAAGTGATCTCTGTCTGCAAACAACATGTCGTATTATATTTGATCGACTTTAAAGTGTGATGATTCATCACGCCATGGGGGTGACACGCTTTTGAAATGGCCCTTATACAATATATCGTTCGCATACAATTTTACCATGCAGGATGTAGGAAGGGGTTGCCTCTCGCACACCAGTAATGCGATCAATAAGATAATTGAAGACTTTCTCGACATGATCGAGGCGGAAAAGAACAATTCCGCTATCTCGCTCGTAGTAACGTAAGGTCATTATTTTTAAGATGCAGCCTTCATCTTCGTTCTCGCAATTTTATTATACATATCTGCATAAACACAATGAAAAAAAAAATACCTTTATGTCTTAACATTAGATATATCAGTATATAGCCAAGACCTGAATGAAAACCTATTAAAGTCAATTCAAAATTAAAAATAAAAAAATAGTTTCACCTATTTGCAATTTTAGAGCTTGATTCGCGAAAAACGGAAATTATAACTGCGAAACCGATAATTTATCGCTGAGTTTACTACATCCTGTATATGTCGATATTCCAATACAACCTGATTAAATGTTTTCGTGCATACCATAGGAAACTCGCTTGTCCGAGATTAACGCGGGACTCGATAAACCGGTATGACAAAGGGTGCGCTACCTTTAAAAAGGATTCTAAAAATTTCATATAAAATCTGTAACACCTATTCATTAGTAAGAAAATTATATTAAAAATGGAGATGTTGATTCACTATTATGCTAGCAATCCCACATTTCCGAAAAACACAACGAATATCTTACACATCACAATTAATTCGGGAAATATTTTAAGATCAAGAACATTATAGCAATTAATTGCGTTAGGACCAGTTGTTCCAACTTCTTGGTAGATTTATCCGTCAATTACCCATTAGATAAATCAATAATTGTCAATAATTGTTGTTTTATCTATTGGTAAAATTTATCTATGGGTTAAATTGTTATTACCAAAAGGTAATTTTACTCTGTATTCCAATAACCGTATTAAGGTCTCTATTTATATTGATATTTATCTAATGGGTGATTGACGGGTAAATCTACCAAGAAGTTGGAACAACCGGCCCTTAATGTATTTTACTCTTGTAGGCAAGCTAGCACCGTCACCTTCGGCTTGTTTTTCTAAGTTAAAAAATGAGCAATAAATTCCTAAATAGTTTATTTTTAGAGAGCAATTAATTCAAGAATCAATTTTATAACAAGCTGGTATTATTATCTTTTTATTTTTAATGATCTTACTTTTATATCTTCATAATATGTCATGTTGATATGTCTATAAAATGTGTCTTAATATTTTCAAAATCTGTTTGCAGTACTTTTGAGCACTTAATTAACAACAAATTCTAGTATAATTGTCTTTTGGTTTACGATTCGCTGTAAATGTTTTTTGGAAGTGGATGTGCCAACATAAAGGCAAGTTAATCTTTAATATTATTTTTTTACTAGAAAGCTAATAGAAAGCTAGAAGCTGTAAATTCGCACTTAGAACAATAAATTAGCAGCAAATTGACACTTAATTACAAAATATATCCGAATCTGATTTTTCATGTGTAGTGGGGGTAGAAAATGAATATAGGTAATTATGACTTATAATACATACCTGTACAACTACATTTTATATACGTATATATAAATAATATATATAATATATGTAATTATGATTAAAAACGTTTTATATTCTTTAAAAAGACTGCATAATCATAATATAAAAAAGTTTAATTAAATTATCATTATTTTTATTTTTTAAAAATCTCGTCGATTAATGCTAAAGTCATTAAATAGGTAACGTTTATTGACCTTGCATTGACAATCACATTCAATTTTGTGGAATTCATCATTATAAAATCGTTTCATTGATAATAACAGTCCTATCACAAAGAAATCTGCTATCGGTCGTTAATGGATTAAAATTCCATTAAAAATAGATCACTAAATATACATTTATTATTATGTCACTTAAAAATTCAACAACAGCTTATTTCCCGATTCAGACAGTAAAAAGTTGTTATCGTGTAATTGTAGAGTCAGGTCGTCTTTCGAAAACGATCGAAATCGCAGTGGTGAGAGAAGAAAATGCTTTCGGAAATAGCAGTTCACAAGCAGATTACAAGCGCTCGCACCGATCAACCGTGAAAAGTCTATCACAAAGAATAGAATACAATAGAGTAACAACGAGATTCTCCAATTGTATTTGCAAAAATTGTAGCAAACATATTTGATTTCTCTTATTCATCTCCACACGAGATAAAATATAATTAAAAAAATCGCCAGATTTGTTGATGATAACACAAAAGACAAATATCGCCGAAAAACGAAGCTACGATTAGAGAATGTTTACATACAGAGATTGGCTGTCTCTCCTGCCGCCCTTCTTCCTCCATCCCAATTTACTTTATAATGTATAAAATATAGATTTGGACTTCTAAATTATAAGTAACACTTGTTATCTCTGATTTGTGTGAAGATAAATTTAAATTTGAGGAATTTGTTTAATAACACAATTTGAATTATTATAATAATAACTAATTTATATTATTCGTAATAATGTATAATTTACATTATTTAACTAATTTAATTTTAAATTTAAATTTCAAATTTAAGTTTGATTAATTAAATAAAGCTATCTGTGTTAATGAAAAAAAAAGTATGCATAAATTTTTTATAACAATATGGATATTTCGACACAATAAAAATTGTAGCGCTGTTTGAAACGAATACAATGATATATGATTTAATATAAATATTTTACATATTATACGAGTTTTATGAGCTTAAAATATCGTGGGCGACGTCTACCTTTTCATTTTCGGCCCTGCGATATGGCCAACTGATCATTTGATCTTATGATCAAATGATGACACACGTTAATCTCTAACATACAAGTCAGAAGTGAGTACAATATTATTTAAATTTCTTAATTACAGAAATTGTTGCTAATAATTTTCGAATTTTTATATTAGGCTTATAATATCGTAGAACTATTATTTATTAATCACTGTATAACTGAAAGGAACTATTTATTATATATTCATTGTATAATTTTTTGTTATCTCATTTTCAATAAGCCTTGTTGTTTCTTTTATCGATATCGCTATCTATGTTTACAATTGCCCCAACAGTGTTCAAAAAAAATATTATTAAATCGACAAAGTATGTACGCTACATCTCCGCGCGCAGGTCATATATTATCAGTGAGTAATAATATTTAATCTATATATCATAAAATTTTGTTCAACTGCATTGTCCAAAGATGCATAAACGAAAAATAATACATTGATAAAACTTCTACAAATTGCTGCGTCACATCGCACATAAACGAACATTAAATGTATAATATATTTGTTCGTTTAATTAATGGTCCGATTAATTTTATTGTAATTCAATGTAATTATTTAATTTAATAAAATCAAAATTTTTTAAAGAAACTAAAATTTTTAAATATATTCGGCCCTGCGATATGGCCAACTGATCATTTGATCTTATGATCAAATGATGACACACGTTAATCTCTAACATACAAGTCAGAAGTGAGAGATCGGCATATTCCACGTCGCTAATTAACCTAACGCGAAATATGATTCAGCTCAAAAGGACGTTCTCGATTGCAGCTCTGATTCACAGGTGCGCAGAAGGCGCGGACCAGCACCTGTGATTGACAGGGCGGCGACAACCGGCGCGGCTTCTACAGGGTTGCGTTCGAAAATTTACTTCTTGGAACAGAATAGCGTTCAATTGACTAATAAGAACGAAAGAAACAAAAATTTCTTTTATTCTGATTGGTCAACCAAACGCTATTCTACTCCAAGGATTGGGAACGCAATCTAGAGAGTAGATAGGTTTCCACATTGATAAAACCGGCGATCGATAAGAGACCTCGTGCGGTAGCTAAGACCGCAGAAAACAGAGGAAAATGCGTTATCACTCTGGCGCAAGATCCGAGAAGCGCAAATTTTTCACGAGGATACAAGATACAACAATATACTCACCGCTTGAAATTGCTCCAATAGCTCCTGCCGGTCGTCGATCGCAGTGGCCATGTTTGTCCGAATATATAATCCTTCCGCCTTTCCTTTCTCCGCGACAGCGACCTCGGTCGATGCTTCTCTGTCACTCTTTCACGCCCGCCTGGTCTCTCTCTCTCTCTCTCTCTCTCTCTCTCTCTCTTTTTCTCTCTCACTTCCTCTTTCGAACCGTTTGTCCCTTTCGAGCGCCGGCGATTCGCGTATATGCTCTGTACACACCGTGACACAATGCGGCTCGCAACGTGCGACGGTACTCTCGATGATCACAATCAGCGATTTTCTTATTCGATGTCGTCGTGCAAACACGAACGCACGATACCTGATACTGACTAGAAACGACTTAGTTGCGAGTTGCGATGCGCGTTTCGGAAAAAACGTTTTTGGGATTCTGCGATCTCAGCCAGCTGAAGTTAAGCGCGCGACAACATCCCACCCGTTCGGAGTCGCAGCGAACACTGGCTGCTGACACTGGCGTCTGGCGTAGGTAGTAGGTAGTAGGTAGATAGGAATAGGAATAAGGAATACGGAGAGAAGCATACACACACAGCGCGCGCCAGCGGCCCGACCGTCACCGAGAACGCACGAGTCTTTCCGAATCGCCCAGCGTCAGTTTGACTGGATTGACATATGTCGGTCCCCGAATTTTCGTTCCATACACACAAATGGTACACTAAATTTCATTTAATAAATACACTTAAAAATGAAATTAGTTGTTGAATTATTATTATCTAATTTAATTATTACTTATCTGTATTCTATATTACGTACATATATAATATTATATAATATTATATAACAGAGCTTCTCTAAATTATAGGGGGGTCTTTTAATAACAGATTCTTTGAATTTGGAAATAATTTTTCCTTAGCGAAAATGTCGAGGAATTAATCATTTTTGAGTTATAAGCGATCGTGAAAAAGAAGAGTTTTTCACGAATTAAATTTTTTGCAGAGAATACGAAAAAGAGAGGGAGAGGGGGATAGGGGAAAAAGAAGGTAAGAGGGAGATGGGAGAGAAGGAGAATAGAGAGATAGAGATAGATAGATAGAAAAAGAGAGAGAGAGAATTAATAAATTAACAAAACTACATTTTTTTAGTTAGTTTCAGGTGGAGTTTACTTTAATAAAGGGAACTTTTTAGTTCAAGATTTAGCTACAAAAATACACACATAATGAAAAAAATTGAAAACTTGCAAAATATTATGATACCTTTCCTCAACATTTTCGTCGCGGAAAAATTGTCTCCAAATTGGCCAGAAAATTTGTTAATTAAAGAAAATATCTGATGGTTCCAGAACATTTTGTATATAGGATTATTTAAAAATTATATATACTGAGGTAAAATTAGATTAAAAACAAAATTTCGCATTGTCGCGTATTTATCTACATATTTATAATCCTCTAATTTTACCTCAGGAGGATTTTAACTCACTCTCTTTTCTTAATTCCATGTTCTACAATTTTTATTTTATAATACTTTTTGATAAATTTTTTTCAAAACGAAGCAAAAACGAGCAAATCTCTAAAGGACTTTCTGTCTTAGTTTTTTGGTCCCCTACACGCTCCTAAAGTTTTGACATTTAAATTGGGGCACCCTGTATATTATGCCGGATTATTAAATAATTTGCATTAAAAAGACACTTGATAACGCGTTTTCAGAACGTGTCGTCGTATTAAACTAAAAATTTGTCTCGAGCACTTTCCTGTTTCCTCGCCCCTCTTTATTGACATTCTATCTCTCCCATCCGTTACATGAATACACTTCCACGGACATCGACCTCTTTTAAATAATGAGAGAGAGATAAACTGAATTCCTTCTGAATTTCCTAAAGATGTCAACTCCCGTAATTATTTTTCAAGTTTTTTTCAAAAAACGCTCACACAAGAGTATTAGAGTAATAATATAAAAATATAAAATAGCTTTAACACACAAGAGTGTAGAAGCGCAGAAGAAATAAAAACGTAGCATAAAAAGAATTTATTAAAAAAAGACAAAATGGTCGCGTTACATCTAGAAAACATATATTTTTCTAATATAAATTGTAGTTGACAAAACTTTAAGAAAAGATATCTTTTGATAGTTGTAAATTTTATAATGATTAAATAATAATGAATAAATAATGAGAAAATATTACAAAAGAGAAACATTAACAGATATTTAGAAAATGAGAAAGAGAGAAAGAGTGAGAGAGGGGGGTGGTGTGTGTTAAATTGAGACGTCTAAATATATAAAAAAATAAAGCAAAATGAAAAGTTTCAGAAATGTTTCAGACAAATATTGTAGGGTTGTTGTAAATTTTCAAAGGGGACATGCTATTGGTTTGACCTTCGGGTGGAGTGTCAAAGGTAAATGAAGATCAACTTCTTTTTTTAAATAGGACCCTAATTTTTTAAACACCTAGTTTGTAGCCCTTCTCGTGACGAATTCAATGACCATACACTCAAGGTTATTCGAGATCAAATATAGAGTTTATAAATATTTCCATCTTCTGAAAATTTTTTCTTAACTCAATAAAAATGAAGAACGTGATGGAACATTATAATCTTTTCATTTTAACCAAGTAAAGTGTTCTTACTTAAATAATACACAAAAACGAAATAACTAGTGTACACTTTTGTGCTACATTATTTGATTCTCAGCGAGCGACTGAATGACTTTTATGTCATTGACTAAAAAATGCGCGTTATGTTATTGCGTACAATAATATTATTGTGTGCAACGCGCGTCTTCTATTTAACAATATAAGTCATGCTATCTATGTTGCACGCTGAGAATCAAGTGTATTGTAGAATGGAAATGTACACTAGTCATTTCGTTCATGTGTATCCCGAGAGAAATGTGTTCCATCACGTTCTTCATATTATTAAGTTGAAAAAATTTTTGAAAAAATTTTCAAAAGATAGAAATTATATTAATAAATTCTACTTGGGTCATTTGACCTGGAGTGCGAGTCATTGAATTCGTCACGAGAAGGACTACAAACATAGGTGTTTAAAAAATTAGGGACATTAAAAAAAAAAGTTGATCTTTATTTTACTCCACCCGAAGATCAAACCAATAGCACCACCGTATGTCCCCTTTGAAACTTTACAACTTTTGTCTGATACATTTCTTTTCATTTTGCTTTATTTTTTATATATTTAGGTGTCCCAATTTAAATGCCTCACTCTGTATATAAAATACTTTCAAGAATTAGATATACATATATAATAGTTTCTTTTACGTTAATTGATTTATTGATAGATACATCTAATATATACAACAAGAAATAAATTACTTTCTTATCGAAAGGATCGAATTCACAAATAAAGTCCTATTGTGAAGTGATATACTTATCTTTATCACTATTTCTATTAAATTAGAATCTTCGATTGAAAATTGTAGAACTGTTTCATTTTATACACAATATATACTTCGATATTAAATAAATTACCCATTGGTTGAATTTCAGATTAATTTTACAGTAAAATTACAAAGATCTAAAACATATTCACGCGATAGAGTATTAGAATCACAATATTCGCTATTATTGTAATGTTCACTTAACAAAGACATTGCAGATAATAATAATCTGTACTTAAAAAAAAACATGACAAAAATGCTAACAATAAGTATAAAATCTATTTAATAAACCAATAATAAGCCAATTCCTGAAAATATCTCTTCTTTCAAAAATTTCTAGCGCACGGATCACATATTTCCGTCTAAAAATATAACATCTACCGATTAGAAAACAATTTTGTTATATTTTTGTTTCCTCATAGAGGAAGCTTTGTTTTCGTGACAAAATTTTTTTTGAATTTTTAATGCCAATATGTTCAGAATGTTTGAAAACGTCGAAAAATCATATTTTTAAGAAATGTATGTATGTATGTATGTATGTATGTATGTATGTATGTGTGTATGTACGCGATTTGTTGTGCAACCGCTAACTTCCGCAATTTTTGAGATATCTATTTAAATTTTTTTACATGGATAGAATATTATTAAAAAATGGTTGGTGTTGAATTTGGTAAGAATCGGTGAAAAGGTTCATTTTTTATAAAATTTTGAATTTTTGGAAAATGCTTGTATACGTTGTAACTTTCACAAATTTTGAGATATCGGATTAAATTTTTTTACATAAATAGAGTATCATTAAAGGATGTTTGGTATTAAATTTAGTGAGGATCAGTGATTGCTTCTTTATCTTTTTATTTCGTTCACAAAGCTTCCTTTATGAGAAAGCAAAAATTGAAAAATTCGCATGCTTAAAGGAACTTAAACTTTGTGAGATAAAATGATGAGAAAGCAATGTGCAAGTTTCTAATTTGCACAATTTAGCTTGTTATGTACATGTATATGACAAGTTAACTTACAAAACTAGCGTTCAAAAAAACATAACAGTTCACGTTGTCATGAATCAGTTGATTGATTAAATAATCTCGAGCAATTTTCGCTAATTTAATACGTGTTTGCGCACACTACATATAATTGCCCGTCAGTATTGATCGAATTACACATGAAAAATGATGCTACAATTAAAAAAAAATCGATGCATATAACAGTATGCCGAAAACGTATAGGCACTTGCTTTAGGTATGTAACGAGTGATTATATAGTAATACGGATTAATACAATATAGTGTACAATAATACAGATATAATACAAATATAGTACGAATATTTCATGATAAAGATGTATAAGTTTTTCGGTAGTTCTGTTTATAGTAATGTTTGTTTTTATATGTATATTCAACGCAAGGATATACTAATACTAATACCATATATTGTTAAACACAAAACATTTTTATATTAAAACATAAGTAACACAAATATACATAAGTTATATGAAAGAGTAATAAAAACTAAAATATAAAAAAATCGAAACTTAAAGATTAATGCGTTGGCGTTTTAAAAAATATGTACTATCCATTAGAAATATATACACTACGATTTATCTGCATTATATTCTCAGCACAATAATCAAAATTATCGATTATTCGGTCTTACCGACCTGTAAAATATATGCGCATCATCGAGAATTTTTGTTTCACAGTCTATTTTAAATAAAATATATAGTATATTTATATACGACTTGTTAGCAAAGTTGCATTCACGTTTGCGATAGATTCTCTATTAATTAAAAATTCGTTGATATCCCTCTTATACATTCAATGATGTAATATAATTCTCCGCCTTTGTTAACAAGGCTTTTTCATAAAATATCAAGATTCCTCTAACATTACGCGTAATATATGTATATATGCGTATATTCATATGTATGTGTACTATATAAAACATGTTCATTATACAAATATAAGTTTTTAAAACACACAATACGTTCGCTAATTTATTTTCTTCACATCCATACTAGAAAATATATAAGATTTTTAATGAATAATTGGACAAAGTTATCTCCTTCAGACCTGATTTTTATAACTTAGGATACTGTTCTTTAATACATCAAGTATTCTGCGCGAAATTTCACATTAGACAAATTTGTATATAAAATAAAATACTACATCCCGGAAAAAAGTCCGTATAATTTAATCAAATATAACTATATATGTAATTATTATATAAAATATGTTTATAATTTGGAAACGAAACGTTTCTGGACTCACATTTATGTGACTTATTTTCATCCTTATGGTGAGTAAAACATGCTCTTGAAGTTTAGTCACCTACTTCTGGAACACCTTCTATATACGCATGGAGATTATACAAAAAAAAGAATATATATATTAATATATATTGTATTCCGTATATACAGGGTGAGTTTTTTAACTTGAAACTGTAAAATATGTCGGAAAGTAAGCTTTATCGAAAAAAATGTTTCAAACAAAAGTTGTAGGGTTC
>NW_021852055.1:178661-205322 GCF_003651465.1 Formica exsecta
TTATATATACAGGGTGTATCTGAAATGATGTACTAAACTTTAGGAGCATATTCTAGAGGTCAAAATAAGACTTTTTTTTCTTATGAACATGGGTCCGCAAATGAATCCCCCTCCAAGCTAAAATTCGAAAATGTGTGAATTTCATTGTTAAGAACTTACGGCTGAAGTACGGACATTTTCTGCTTTCAATTTGACTGCAGTTATTCGGCAATATAATTTTTTTTCTGAAATACAGCCAATTTTTAATTTTTTCCCCAAACTTTAGGGGCCTCTAGCTCGGAGGAGGGTTCATTTGCGGACTCATGTTCATAGGGAAAAAAGTCTTATTTTGACCTCTAGAATATGCTCCTAAAGTTTAGTACATCATTTCAGATACACCCTGTATAATACACTGCCCTGTATAATACACTGGTCAAAAGTTTGGATACACTTGCCTATACACCTATAATTTGTATTTAACAGGACTCTTTTACTCCCCAGGAAGCTTTCTTGTTATTAATCAATTAGTTTAGTCATAACTTATATTAAATATTTAAATCTTACCGATCTCTAAAAGAATTCTCAGAAATATAATAACAGTAGGTATGATGCAAATATTTACTTCTGCGCTCACAAGAGTGGGTATGATGTAAATACTCAGAAAACCATTAATAAATTAGTAGAAAGAATGCCACGACTTGTAAAAGTAGTCATCAAAATCAAAGGTGCATTTTTTGATGAAAAAAAAGTTTAACAGTTTTTCATTAAAAGTGTGTTAGATTCAAGTTATTTTTGTTTTACTTAAATTTTCTATAGTTTTCGTATTACAAAATAATCATTTACCTCTAATGTAAATATGAGCTACATCAATAAAAGTAAATTTTTTTATAATATCTAGCTTTTTAATGCTATATTCAAATTTTTGGCCGGCAGTGTATATATATCTACAGACATATTTTATATATAATTATATATTAATGTTTAATTTTTTAGATGTCGCCAGTAGATAAATTAAAGGAGTGTTTATATATATATCCGACCCAACTGGCAATTTATTGTTTGATTGTGATCACAACGTTTCGACCATATGGTTTTGGTCCTTATCAAGTGAACTAAAATTACAATATTAAATAATGACAATCACGTTATAAAAATGAAATAAACAAATTTATGTACCTGCGTTATAGTTAGAGTTGAAAGAGAAAAAGTCGCTATGTCATAATGACACTGTGTCAACCTCTCTGTTTAAGATACTGAGAAAGACTAAACGACCTTTATTAATCTATCGTATATGTTATTTAAATTCTCTGTATCCTTTTGAGAGTTAATAGTGTTGTCATATTTTTTAATAAAAAACATTTCAGCTATTTCTCTCTTTCTTACATGTTTTTCAGTATGCAGAATATCAGGCGTTGACCAATCGAAGTCATGATCAAATTCTAATTTGTGTTTACTAATTACGGAAAGATTACTTGCGTGCATTTTTATGTTATTAAAATGTTCTTTCACGCGGGTACTTAAATGTCTTTTCGTTTGACCAATATAAAAGAAAAACTAGTCGAATTTAGAACAATTTCCACTGCATGTAAAAACTGAAGCAAGTTAAAATTCGTATTCGGAGCAATGTCATTCCAACGTTTTTCGATAGCGCGCAAAACTAACTCTTTGGGAATATTAGTAAATAATGCAGTAACGTCAAGTGAGATCATTATTTCGTCATCATTAATAAGCTTCTCCTTCATAACAGCAGCAAAAGACCAGCCATCCTTGATATGAGATTTAGGTTGCAAATTAGAATTATGTAAAATATCATGAATGAACTTCGATACATTATACAACGGGCTGTTCAGTGACGATACAATAATACGTAATGGAAAACCAGTTTTATGAATCTTGGGCAATCCGTAACATCGTGGCAAATTGCCGTTAGTAATGTTTAAATATTTGTACGTGGACACATCTATTAAACCGTTATTGTGCCAAGATTTAACAAGTAAATTTATTTTGTTAGTTAACTGTCTAATTGGATCTTTGTTCAATTTTTTGTACGTAAATTGGTCATTTAATATAATTATATATATTTATTTGATTATACAGGGTGTCCCATTTATCTTGACCACCTAAAATATCTTTTACGCATGACACGTTAGGAAAAAAAGTCAAAGACAGAATTACCTGATTGGAAGAGAGGTTGACGTGGATACTAAGGTAATTCGTTTCAAAGTCATATTCTTCAAAATGTCAAGGTCATTGGTATTTTTTTTTAATGGAGCATCATATAATTTAATTGCCATTTTAAAGTAGCTTATGAGAAGACGAATGCAACGTCCTATGATGTTATGACCTTCAAATGACCTTGAAGGGCTAAAACTCGTGTCAAAGTTGAAGGTACAGAAGATGGACTAAATGACATGTTTCAAACAATCAAACGAGTCATTAAATTTATTTTAACATTTTTATTCAATTTTTCTTTAAGCAAGTGTTCGAAATGTCGACCGTTTACTTCGATACATTTTCTAAGTAGCAAAACGAATGACTTCCTACTGCGCATAAAAGTTTCATGATTTCGAGGGAGATATAAGATGATGTTATGGTTTGATCTTGGATGATGTCATGAGATTATTTCAGATCATACAGATCGTTAAAATCATGTTTTTATTTATTTTAGATAGAACCACCCTAATTTGTTTGCATAAACCGATTCCTCGCAATATTCGACGTAAAAAGTCATGAGTAGCATGGCTAAAAAATTTAATAGTTTACAAAATATTTTATATTTGTTTTATATTTTATAATGTGACATAAACTATGAAATATCTCATAAAATATTTACTTTTCAATTATCTTATCTCAATACTTTTATGCACAAAATAATGAAAGGGATCAATCGGTGTAAAAAAACATATAGTTGTTTTTAAAAAAAATATGTAGCTGTTCGTTGCAAATTCATTATTTTTCTTAAAAAACTATGTGTTTTTTGCACCAATTGCTTCCTCTTATTATTTTGTGCATAAAAATATTGAAGTAAGATAAGCCAAAAGTAAATATTTTATAAGATATTTCATAGTTTATGTAAAATTATATCACAATATAAAATATAAAACAAATATAAAATATCTCGTAAACTATTAAATTTTTTAGACATACTACTTATGTAATTTTTTACGCCGAATATTGCGAGAAATCGATTTATATAAACAAATTAGTGTGGTACCATCTAAAATAAATGAAGATGATATTGAAATAATTTCATTACTTTCACCCAAGATCAAATCAATAGCACCATCTTACGTCCTCCTTGAAGTCATGAAACTTTTGTACAATAAACATTTTTTTTGTAAAACGCATAGGGAGAAAGATATTTAGTTGGGGACATTAAAAATGACTCGCCCTGTGTGTGGATGTGGGTGTGGGTGCGGGTGCGGGTGCGGGTGCGGGTGCGGGTGCGGGTGCCGGCGCGTGCGTGCGTCCCTGAAAATTTAAAGGTTTTTCAGAGAGATACCCTGTAATATGACATTTTCTACAAAATATAAAATAATGACGGTTTTTGAAAAATTAATGCAGTTTATCAAAAAATTTTTATAAGATGATTTTCTTTGGTAAAGAAATTTTATAATTAATAAAATAAATACCTTCTTAACAATTATCTAATTGTATACTTTCATACAAACTAGTAATATTGGCTGCGGTCGGGAAGACGCTAGAAATGCTTCGAAGCATTTGATTGACCAATCAAGACAAAAAGAGTAAAAATTTCTTTATTCTGATTGGTTAATGTAATGTTTCGAAGCATCTCTAGCGTCTTCCCGACCGCAGCCATAATCATAATATTACGGGTGCGGTCGAGAAGACACTAGAAATGCTTCGAAGCATTACATTAACTAATCAGAATAAATAGATCTTTACTCTTTTTGTTCTGATTGGTCAATCAAACGCTTCGAAGCATTTCTAGCATCTTCCTGACCGCAGCCTGAATTGGATGATACACGTGACACCGTGACCCGTGACAGATGTGCATCAGGCATGACAGGTGATTGATCAGTGTGCGCGCGTGGGTGTGTGTGTGTGTGTAATATATCTGAAATAAATATATAATTCATAATTTGGCTAATCGGAGAAATTTACCGACTACTTACAATATATAAGAGCAAGATTATAAAAATTTTTTCAAAAATTCTCTTAGAGAAGTCTCATAAAATATGAGAATTCTCTAATTTTTCTAGATAAAAAAAAATCCCTGAAAATTTAAAGGTTTTTCAGAGAGATACCCTGTAATATGACATTTTCTACAAAATATAAAATAATGACGGTTTTTGAAAAATTAATGCAGTTTATCAAAAAATTTTTATAAGATGATTTTCTTTGGTAAAGAAATTTTATAATTAATAAAATAAATACCTTCTTAACAATTATCTAATTGTATACTTTCATACAAACTAGTAATATTGGCTGCGGTCGGGAAGACGCTAGAAATGCTTCGAAGCATTTGATTGACCAATCAAGACAAAAAGAGTAAAAATTTCTTTATTCTGATTGGTTAATGTAATGTTTCGAAGCATCTCTAGCGTCTTCCCGACCGCAGCCATAATCATAATATTACGGGTGCGGTCGAGAAGACACTAGAAATGCTTCGAAGCATTACATTAATAATCAGAATAAATAAATATTTACTCTTTTTGTTCTGATTGGTCAATCAAACGCTTCGAAGCATTTCTAGCATCTTCCTGACCGCAGCCTACATCATGTGATATCAATTCAAAATTACTTCATTTGGCAATGATACTCTTATCCAATAATTATCTTAATTTTAATCACTATCTAAAAGTATTTAAGGGATGAATAAACCAAATCCTCATCATTTTTTCAAATTTTTATTCAGTAAATGATATGATAGGAAAAACAAATAGAAAAACTGATAACCATTTATAATATTCGCATTTATAAATGTTACGTGAATGATATTTACATGGCCATTTATCATTGTTTTCCAAAATATGTCAAGGAATATAATAAAATAAATATACAGCTACTAGCTAATTAGATTATTACGAGGAATTATGTGGAGACTATATGTTTATTTTTAAATAACGAAGATGATGAGAAAAGATAATGAAAGAAATCAGTAGAAATACGAGAAAGAGCAAACACAAAACGCAATACAGTTGCATAGCCTCTGATGCAAAATTGACAGGAAAAGCTTATAGATTATTATTTCGGGAAGGCAGAGTAGATGCTATATTTATATATCTGCTTGTTAATAGTTTCTTTTTATTTTATACAAACTATAACTTGCTTATCCTATGCGTTCTGATATATCCTGATATATATAGTGTTTCAAAAATTCTAGATATCTTTTTAATAGGAGATTCTCTGTGCAACAATGTGCAGTCAACTTTTCCTTAGCAGAAATGTCAAATCATCATTTTTTTGCAAATTTTCAATCTTTTTCATGTAATATCTTTATGATTAAACCTCAAATTAAAATTCTATTTAATATTCCATCTGAAAGAACACTCTTCTAACTAAATAATTTAATTTTTTTAACTTTTCACAAAGTACAATTTGCAAAAAGCTCTTCTTTTTCAATTGCTTGTGCACAGAGATTATTAATGCCTTGACATTTTCGTAAGGAAAAATTGTCTTCAAATTGACCGGAGAAACTGCTATTAAAGCCATCTGATAGTTTTGATACATCCTATATATATATATAAAATCATAATACACACATCTCTTATTTTATTCTGTACATAATATACTCAGCGCAAAGAAAATCCTCGCTTTGTGCGCTCAAGAGACACTTGAAAGCCGATACAAAAGACCGACCAAATCCCTTTTTCGTCATAACACAGTATTCCGAAATGATTAATTTCAAGTTTCTTCAATATACTGAGAACGTTCTCACATATCACTCATTGTCCGGGTCACTTCAACTCGCGATATATCCCCATTTCAAAGTCATGTTTATCCAATGTTAATGGATAAAGTAAGGTAATACACACTACGGATCATGGTGTTAATCGCTGCAAACGATCCGTGATTGCAGATTTTTCATCTCGTGTAGAAACTGCTTTATTCGATCATTCACAGTGTGGCGCAATATACGTAAAATAATAAGTCAAAAACATTTTTCTACAAACAAATTACAAAATTATGAAGAAGACGTATATCAACGGTTCATCCGTGATTCGTCCGCCATCGGCGAGAGATATGCAAAGTTGATAATTTTTAGTAAAAAAAAAAAAAGAAAAACTATCCAATGAAACGTATATAGACGAATAATACTCTCATAGTCGTGCGGATTGAAGTAAAATAGACGCTTATCTCTGTACAATTGAATTTCGAAAACGTGCGTAAAGTGTACGCATATGGAAGCACAAAAAAACGGGTCTATAATATTATCGTACATTGTGCAACATTATTCGTACTTACGTGAACAAAAATTTTATACATCGGTATAAATGCAAATAGATGATTGACTAGCGGTATTACTAGTATCTAAAAAAAATATAATCGCAATATAAGCCACTGTTAACAGGAAACTTTTATCATAATGTGTAATCGATGTGTTGTAATTCGACTATGCTTAATACTTTACTTTTTAAATTCGTCTGTTCACAAAACTATAGTAATCAAATAATGACCTCGAATAATGTCACTGGTTTCTTAGACAATGATAAGAGACAATCATAAAAGTTAATTTCATATCACGAGTTCTTAGATCGAGAGTTGCAACTATTGTAAACACCCCGGAATCTCGTGCAGAGCTAATAGACGACATGAAGTGGGCTAGTGAATCCTAGGACGAGAGATGTTGCTTTTCTAGAATCCCGCTTCAGTGTCAGTGGTGCTGCCGTGGTATCCCTGGGGCTAAGAAAGGGAAAGAAGTGCATCCAGACCTAACGATTTAGTCAGATCTAGCGCAGATCTCGACTACAATGCTAAAAGAAAAAAAAGAAGAACCTCGCTCTAAAATGATATGATAGAACGCATAATTGAGAAAATAATATCGTAACAAAGGCATAAAAGGGAAATATCGAATAAAATGTAACAATTTGTGCCGTTTACATGAATCTATATGTAAATTGCTATTATACACACATGCACACACACACATACATATACAGTGTTCCACCAAAAGTCCCACTTTTATCTTTTAAAATAAAAGTGATAGACCATAACAAATATATATCAAATTAAATGTTTCAAACTAAACTCTATTGTGAGCATAATGGTTGCTTTCAAAAGCTATCTGCATTAACGAACGGAGAGGCATGCATAATTTTTTTATAATAATATGAACATTTCGATATGATAAAAGTTGTAACGCTCTTTGAAACGAATACAACGATGTATGATATAATGTAAATATTTTACATATTATACAAGTTTTATCAACTTAAAATATCGCGGGCGACGTCTATCTTTTCATTTTCGGCCCTGCGATATGACCAACTTCGGATTGAGTATTATGATCAAATGACAACATGACATATGTCAATCTCTATGAATCAGAAGTTGGCCATAACGCAGGGCAAAAAGTGAAAAGGTAGACATCACCCGCGATATTTCAAGTCGATAAAACTCGTATATGTTAAATACTTACATTATATCATATATTGTTGTATTCCTTTCAAACAGCGCTACAACTTTTATCATATAATCGAAATATTCACATTATTATAAAAAATTATGCATATTTCTGCGTTCGTTAACACAGATAGTTTTTGGAAGCAACCACTATGCTTACAATAGAGTTCAGTTTGAACCATTTAATTTGATATATATTTGTTATAGTCTATCTCTTTTAATTTAAAAGATAAAAGGGGGTGGCCATTTTTGGTGGGCCATCCTGTGTATATACATATATATAAATGTCTGAAAAATTTGTGAACTTTTCAATTAGTACGCCAATAAAACATCTTCAGCCGGACGCGACTTATACTACTCTCGACCAGCAAGATTATTTAATCGCGTAGAAAAAGCAGCAGTGTTCTATCTCGTCTAGCCATTATATTTAGTCTATTTTTGTGAATACATGTTCAACGCATCTGACGATTTTTTATTTGATTAAAATGAATGATTTGAAAGAGCAACAAATTTGTATAAAATTGTGTGCAACTCCAAAAATCTTTTATACACATTTGAAATATCGAAAACAGCGTTTGGGAATGAGACCCTTAAGTAGTACTGCAATGTATTAATGGTGGAAATGTTTTTAAAAAGCACGGCAAGTGCGGTCGAAGTTATGCTAGTTTTTTTCGATTCTGAAGATGTTCACTATGAATTTCTTCCACAAAGCGAAACAATGAACAATACTTATTATCTTGAACTGAGGCAACATTTTTGTGAGATAGTTAGGATAAAAAGACGCGATACCTGGCAGGAACATTTTTGGATATTCCGTCACAATAACGCGCCCACTCACGCATCGCTATCAATCCGAGAATTTTTGGCCACGGTTGTTTCATACCCTTCGTATTCACCTGACTTCGCACACACGCCAGCTAACTTTTTTGTTTCCAAAACTCAAGTCAACGTTAAAAAGCCGACTTTTAGAATCAATTACATGCAATTAAAAAAAATTCGCTGGCGGAACTGCGCAGTATTCCTAAACAAGCGTCCCAGAAATGTTTCAAAACATAGAAAAGGAACATTTGCAGAGGGCATAGAGTGAAAAGGAATACTTTAAAGGTTGAATAGTTTTATGTAGATAAGGTTGAATAGTTCCTACATGAATCAGGAAATGATCTATTTGAAAAGTTCAGGAATTTTTCGGACAGACCTGGTATATATGTGTATGTAATCCATAAAATAAAATATAAAAAAGTATCATAAGATATGTGATAATAATATTCATAATTCGATAATATACAAAATCTGATAAAAAAAAAGTAGAGCAGGATACGCTTCATGTTTTACCAAACACTTATTTTCTTACCGATGCATTTTGATCGACTTCTTTACAGTTGCTACAAATATAATCATCTTCCTCAGCGATTTCTGTGCGATCCAAACCAACACAATGCATATGGAACCAACCTTCGCAGCCACCATCACACTGAACCCAATCAACTTCTTTACCTAAATAACAAATAAAATAATATATCTTGAAACATTAGAAGAAAAAAAAACGTAATTTTAAAAATGCCTAATTTTTAAATAGGTATGTATATAATAAAATATATAGAAAAATTCATGTAATATTTGATACACGATCTAAAAAATTTATGTACACAGTCACATTGATAATATTTATTGTAGACAATATATTATATAATTATTATGTTTGGAGCATATATTTGTAATGCTTAAAAATATCATTAAAGTCACGTCTGCAAATATATAGATAATAAAGTCATCCTTACCACTAGGCCGCAAACAGTTAACCGCCGCACAATCGTCCTCTTCATCTGAGCTTTCTTGCTTGGTTTTTTTCGTACGATTACCACCTCGCTTCCTAGGACCCTCTTCACCCTCACTCTTGCGCTTCATCTGAAATTCATATTTGAATGAAATCAAACTAATATTAGAAAAGCTGTAAATTATATCAATTGTTATAAACCATAAAATCTCTCTGATTTAAAATATTAAAACGCGCGTGTATATGTGTATATGTATATTTATTTAATATATATAGATATATATATATAATTTTATATATACAGGGTGTTTCAAAATTTAAGGATAGTATATATGAGGATATATATTTATATTATATGTATTTCAAACACATAATTCACACAACTTGACTTATCGGTGGATTGCTTATCGACCGACTGTTTACAGTATAAAAGCAAAATTATCAGAGAAAATTTTGTAAAAATTCCGTGACTCCCAATAAAGTTCCATAAGAATTCTCTGATCTTTCCACATATGAAAGAAATCTCGGGGAATTCCAAATTTTCCAGGTTTTTCCAGGAAGTACCTCGAACTTCCTGGAAAGCGAGGGGGGGGATTTAAGGCGGGAGGAGGCACGAACCAAGCATCCATCTCTTCCGTGGCAGCGGCACTGTCGTGTCTGTGTAGGGCGTTTACACACTTCCTCAGCCCGACAAATAATTGTTAGAAAACAACATTCGCGGGTCTGAAAAAATATGCGAGGCACAAGTGGCTGAATCGGGAATCGAACCCGAGTCTTTCGCTTTCCGCTCAATGGATGCAGTGCCGATTGTCACGGAGAGACGAAATCCCCAGCACGTCTCCAGAGCGGTCCAATCATATTAAACGATTGAAAATTGGCCCCCGTAGCCGCTCAGCGATGAGTCTTGACTCACCACCAGTATGAATGGAAGCCTCCTCGAGTAGTCCATCCTAAACCACTACGCCTAAGCAGCCTCGAACAAGTTTTTACATCTAATCAGCGCCGTTCTTTAGACGAACATACATCTCTGAACTGCGCGCACTAGATAATATGTAACTATATTACCAGCAGCGCGACTCACGAATGTACATCATCACATATATCTCTTTAATAAACGGGACTGTGTGTGTATTTAAACAACTGAATGTTATTTGATAATTCCTTTTTTTTTTATTACAATTTAAAAAATGATGTAAGACTTATTTTTTATCAAGGAATGTTATGTAAGAAGGGATCTAATAGCTCACATTGGCCAGTTGAAGACTTCTTTCTGATTGTTCAATCGCTCTAGATACCCTAGGCATTTGTCGATATGAGAGAATATGTGCTAACAAGGCTCTTCCGTTATATACTTATTGTTAGTGAGTGAGTATGTGAATTAATTAACACCTGTATATATTTTTTTATAAATTAATAATTTCCTTGTATGTGTAAATAAAAAAAAAAATTGATTGAAAGATTTAATTCATATCATCGTTACCAAGAATACAACAAAGCTTCCTCTATGAGGAAGCAAAAAGTTAGAAAAAGAATCAAATACCTTGCGAGGTCCACGTTTCATGGGAACCGGCGAAATCTGTCTCTTCTCCTTAATGATAGGACTGCTTTTGTTACGTTTAACCATGTTTTTTTCTTCGATTTTCTGCCGTCCAATTTTTTTCAACAACTCGAATTCCTCTTTCCGCTTCCTTCCTCGTTTTTTTATGTCTTTCATCTCCTGATTGGCATTCACTTGAACCTCCTCAAATGACTTATATTTTCGCATGGTGTTATGACTATTCATGTGACTTAAGATACGCCAGATATGTTGCGTCTCATCCAAGGCAACTTCCAACAAATCACCCTCCATCATTAGTTCCTCCAAACGTAACCTCGCGTTTGACGATAATAGGCCAACCGATTCGCCACCGCTGTCATCCGATTGAGTTTTCCGCCGGATTTTTGAGACTAAAAAATAATAACACAAAACGTTACAATCATTATCTATCCACACACACACGCACGCACACACACACACAATCTATATTTCAGATATATCGTATATCTGTGTCATAATCAGAAACTTACTGTATGAATATGCATGTTCGTTGCTGTTAAAAGTACTACAAGTTGGTTCGTCATCCATAGCAATGACATCATCATCGTCATCCTGCAATATTAGAAATATAGTTTATATATTTTATACTTTGTTCACACATGAACTACAATATTATTCATAATGTGAAAGATGAAGATATAAGTTTACAAATCACATTGCACAATTGACACTCACAGCTGTACTAAGCGCGCTATCATCCGAATGCACTCCACTGAGAGGCGCGATGGCCTGGACTCTTTGATGCAGTTCGGGATTATTTGCTGCTTTCTTCAACTCGCTGCTGATTATCTTTTCCGTCTTCTCCCTCGCCGCCGCTTCAACTAATTTTTGCGACATTACAGAAAGTTTTGCCAGTATTGACGAGATCTCTTCAGTGGCTAATGCTTGTCTCGCTCGATCCTATGTATATTACATAATTAATATAGGCTTATCAATATTATAATGATAACATTTACTTAATACGTCGTTTACTTAATACACGTTTACTTAATACGATATTGAAGAATATACTTGCCTGCCAATTCATTGCACGTTCAGTCAAGCATTGCAATGCTTCTCCCTCCGGCAATCGAATCGGAATTTTCTGAAGACTCACTAAGAGGGCTAGTATCGTCTCTAAACGAGGTCGTCGAGAACGTAGACAACACGGACACAAGAACTTTATGTCCCTTGGACCTGGTGGTTTACCTTTGTACGATGTCTTAGGGAGAGGCACGCAGTTTGCTACAAGATAAAAATTGATAATCAATAATAGCAATAATTATCTTTTTCTTACGATTTACGATATACCACCATACTTACTGTGAAACCAATCTTTGCAAAGCTCGCACTGAAGCATAATGCCAAATCTTGGTCGCCGACAGACGCAGTATTTGGAATCTTCCACATCGGCTTTCATCTTCATCAGATTTCTTTCCCTCAAGCTTCTCATTGCTTCCATCTCGCGCTGCTCCGCTAGCTTAAAAGCAGCAACCACATTCGCCGAATCACTAGAATCATCCAATTTTGTATCACAGACATAAACAGCCCCTATAGACTCGTCGCCCTTATGCTTTTTGGTCTTCATCGCCTGCACACCGACACCAATTCGCGGAGATAGAGCTTCCATCAATGTATAATGAGAGTTTTTCCTCAGGAATGTTCTCGCAGTCCTCTCTTTCCATGCTTTTGCCTGCGAGAGCGTAGATTCCAGCATCGGAAGGCCGTCCAAATGCAACGAGATATTTCTGCCTTTTCTTATCAAATCGTCCAGAGTATCGTAATATGGAAAATTTTCTTTCGCTTGTATCTCATCTACGATCTTTGTCCAATTCTTCGCTTTATTCAATGTGTCCTGAAGATTATCTAAACTCGGCAAGTATGCTTCAACTTCATCTGCCTCGCGAATAAATTCCTCCACACTGGCAATGGTTCGTCTATTTTTTGTGTGAAGAAATATCTTGGCCTTCTCTTCCCACTTATCAATTGCTTTCGTTAACGCATGCAATTCCGACAGCGTATTTTCGATACTGAAGTGAGGCGGTATCGTCATGCCCTTCTCAATCAACTTCGCAACCTCTTCACGACTGACAGCTTTCGGATCGTCTTGGAGGGATTTTACTTCTTCCAACCACTGTATCTGTGTTAATCTCTGTAAAATAAAAAAAATGTAATATGTCTAATTCCTCTTTGAGAGGATAAAACTATATACATTTACTATTACATACCTGTTTCAATAGTACGAGTTGAGGCAGATCAATACAGATGGAGTCTCCAAAGTCGATGCATTTTTTCAATTTCTCAACATCGCACTCTTCATCTTTGGACTCCAGTTCTTCTGCATCTTTTTGAAACTGCAATACTTGGTCGAGTATAAACTTTACACCATCCGATTCTTTAAGTTCACAGCACAAGTTGGTTATCTCTTTATAGAAAAGTGTTAATTCTTCTACAGTAAGTTTATACTTGGTATCAACCGATTGCCTAGTCCTATAAAAATTGTAAAGTATACAAGTAAATAAAACTACACAAATCCTTATACAAAACACTACAATAAAATTTGCATTTTACCAACCTTGTACGCTGTTTATTGTTTAACAGCTGTTGCGCAACACTTGCACACTTCTCAGCATCTTGCACAGCGGTGGTTAGAGCTGTGAGTAATTCACTCTCGGGGAATTTTTTGTTCTCAGCCTCATTGAGGAGCTCCTTCAATTCACTTAGTTCAATTTTGTCGTTCTTGGGATCCATCGCCTCTTTCACTTTAGTCACCCACGAGTCAAACGACTCAGCCTTCAGTTTTAATTTCTGCAGCATGATTGGTAATTCATCCAATGTATACCGATAACGCAGTGTATGCTTCTCTGGTGGACAGGTACACAGATCAGCAAAGTGTCTCAAACAAACTAACTGAGAGTTGTGGCAAGAGCATGTAACAGCACTCAGGAAGCAGGTGGTTTTGCATGCTTCGCACTGTCTCTCATCGTCTGGTAAAAGTTCGAATGCCTCACGTTCCGCTTCTGTCACACCCTAAGCAGAAGAACAAGTTACCCAAATTCAAAATTACAAAAATTATAAAAATTTTTTCCACACTGTTTTCTTTAACGTCACATCGAGAAAACTTCACGCATAAGTGGCAAGCTCCTGCGAAATAGCAGCGAGGAAAAAAACAAGCTGCATGTTTAGCATCATGGCACAAAACTTCGAAAACATAACCTTCTCGCGTTCATCTAATACGTACGTAAGTTACATAATCTGAAATCGCGGAGATGTGCCTGACAAATGGACATCGGCCTCAATTAACGCTAACGGTCGCGAACTAAGAGTATTATTTCAATGATGAAAACGAAACAACAGGTTTGACAGGATATCAAGAAAACATCGAAAATACGTGGCGGCATTAATTAGGTTTCTATAAACGTGGACGGTCGGTCAATCCTATACCAACTTCAACATGTCCAAACGATAATATCGCGCGTATACGCATATACAGGTTTTATCGCGCGCGCGCACATATACGCACGCAGGCCACGTGTGCATGTGTACGTGAGCGCGCGCTCTGTATGTACTATTCGGCCTAAATATGTTGACCTTTCGCGGCAAATATATTACCAGTGTTCGCACATAGATTTCTTCCATAGACATAGTATATCTAGACCGAGCGTTTGCCTTTATTTAAGGAGTGGGGGCCGATGCCCACGTAGAAAAGGACATACTCTGTTTCGTGCCCCTTGCGTTCTCTCTCGCTCGCACGTAGCATGACGAAAGAGAGCGCTATCGGCCTCCACTCCTCAACACTCGGTCTAGATATACTATGTCTATGATTTCTTCTATGTTGGAAATAAGACTGCATATTTAGCGCGATACCATTGGATACCATTATAGCGTTTTCGAATGTAGCAGGTTTAATCGCTCTGAGAGCATTTAATGATGTCATTGCATCGTGTCTGCCAATAAAAGACTTGAATTCATAATAAAATAGTGATTAATTGATCCGGGTTGGATTAACCTATTCATTCGAAAACGCTATTAGATTTGTTGTTGTATGTAGCTAAACTGAAACGGAGTAAAATGGAGATGGAGATATTGGCTGCGTTCCGATATTCACTGTCAGTATTGAAAATCTATAATTTACGTCACGTGCATTATAGATTTTCAGTACTGGCAGTGAATATCGGAACACAGCCAGTGTTTGGTTTAAATGTATATATTCAATTATTTTTTCAAATATGTAGTTAATAATAATGATTATAGTCAACAATTTTTTTTTTTTTTAGATATGTTGTTTAAAAAATAATA
The DNA here is from genome assembly GCF_003651465.1 of Formica exsecta. NCBI lineage: Eukaryota > Metazoa > Arthropoda > Insecta > Hymenoptera > Formicidae > Formica > Formica exsecta. The sequence goes on from NW_021852055.1 coordinate 193,877, forward strand.
ATAATAATATTAATCATAATAATAATAATAATAATAATTGAGTGTTCAAATAATAAGTTTTTTTTTTTTAATAATAGAGTTATTTTGATTTTCCGTTTGTACCTAAAAGCAACACAAGTGACAATCTCTTATGAACAAATACTGAAAACATTACACTCACTTTACACATTATTGGATTTCATATAAAATACCTTATAAAACTGTAGTGAAATAGATGTACTATCCCATTTTAAAAAATCAGAATGTCTCTCATGGACAATATTTTTAAAATTTTTGTTTGAGTTATTATATAAATCTTCTTAAACGAGAAATAACTTTTATTCGAAACATTCTTTTATAACTCTTTTAAAAAAATAACTGAGTATACATTTAAACCAAACACACTGTGTATTTTGAAGTTAGAGAAAAAGAGAGAGAAAACCGAAAAGTGCAATAAATTTAGCTGCAAAGAACAAACCTATTAATTCTTATAAGCAAAAAATAAAATTACATACAAAGATTATATCCTCATATAAAGCAAATGAAACTTGAGTTGACTACATTTATTGTTGTAAATGTAGAGTATGTATAATAGTATATATGATGAGTGTGTATGAAATATGTACATATAAATTCCAGTAAAATCTCTCTATAAAAACCATTGCATGTGAAAAAGTTTTAGTCGTAACTGTAAGACCATAAGCTAATTGACGAATCACAGTCAAGCATTTGCAATGTAGTAAAAATGTTTGACTGTGATTGCTCAGTTTGTTACAGTTACAATTAAAACATTTTCATGTGCAATGGTCTCAAACCTTGGGATTACATATCAAATACTGTATATATTCAATATATAAATGTATGTATGTGTGCATTAATATTTATAAATATATAAGTAATAATATAAATAAATGATACAATAATGTGAATAATATAAGTTAATAATTATAAATATATAAATATAATTAAATAAGTACATTGGTTCAATTAGAAATCAAAGAACAAAAAATCAAAACTAGATTGATTGTATTGGTTGATATAAAAGGACAAAAATATTTAAAAACTAATATCTAGTAAAATCTTATAAAATTTTCATTAATGAAATGTTTTATGTGGAATATCAAAGTTTTTAACTTATTGTCAGAAATTTACGATAAGAATTTTTTTCTTGCTTATATATTCTTTAAATATTACTTAGCAGAAAATATTGATAATATGGATAATATAAATATAAACTTACCCACTCCAGCAAATTTTTTCGTAATTTTTTCTCGTCTTCCACCATTTGCAGCATATCGTAATATGTGGCGGTTGCGATACCAATATCTAACAAATCCGGATCCAGCGACATTTTACAAACTAACTCATCGTGAGAAAATACACAAAATCTCCGCAAATTCGAATAGTGCGTGATACATTCTCGTCCAACCTTAAGCTGGGATGAGAAACTTATTAGTATAATTTAGTATAATTAATATAATTTAAATATAATAGAATATACTTAAGTAATGTATTATGTATACTTAAATAATTAATTTGAATTCTTGAATATATTGTAACATTACAACCATATATTCTTTATTCAATAAGGCTTAAGAAAACGAACTCAATTGCGCAACGATTTACATACCCAATCCGCAGGTGCGAAATTGACGGCTTCAGCGAAATTGTAACCCTGATTAAAACCTGCGTGATATGCCCTCGGAAATGTCACAACAAATTCGCCTGCATGCTGGTCTGTTCTAAATACTGGCACTCCTGTTAAATAATTATAAGATTATTCTAATACATATATTTATAGAAAAAAAAAAAGAAAATATATAATGTCCTTTAATCTAGAATTATTTTAAAGTAAATGTAAAATAAATAATCTATATTAGGAATAAATTTTTAGCCGAATTTATTCAATTTTCCTTTTCTTAATGAGAAAAAAACTTTTTTTAAATCTTATATCTTCTTTTAATTTATAGAAATTTTGTTTAATATTAAGCTTAATGTACAATGATATACCTTCGTTTGTCAATATATTCGGATTCATAATGGTGACAAGCTGATGCAATAGATCAGGCTGACTGTGAAATAGTTCTGGCGCGGCGGACTTCATGGAGTGTTCAAAGCGCTCTGCCTGAGAGCCAGGCACACCGTACCATGTCTTTGGTTCGCCCCAATGTAGATAATTGATGGAATAGCTCCAATGATCTTCGTTGTGCCAACAGAATGTGGCAAAACACATACCAACATACATCCAAGGAACTTTCATGCCACTGATATCAGCGTTAATATGACCTAAGATGCTGCCACGCAAGACTGGCAGATTATTTAAATTCCACGAAGATTCGGCATATTCTTGATCGCAGGTGAATAAATTGACGCTGGTCTTGGTCGGAAATCCAGATCCATGATCCATCGTATGCAAATCAGCGCCGTATTCCACAGTTACATCCTCATCAATAGACGAGACTATTCGCCAGAATTCCTTCTCCACCAGTGAGGTTGGAACCATCTGCAAACAAAAATTTATTAAATATACAATACATAGAAGATAAATATTATATGTATGTATATAAATATATATATATATATATATATATGCAGTGAGAATGGACAGCCCATGATATGTGGTTGCTAGGACGCGAGAATCCAGCGTTATGTACCACTCGTACATAACTATTGTCATTACTGTCATTTGTCAAGCGCTCCTACCAAAACTTTGTCACGCGCCTAGTGACCGCATACCTTTAGGCTGTCTCTTCTCGCCACGCGCTTATACTCGCGCAAATTGGTCAATCTTTTTTGATTAATTTCTTAATAATTATTACGAAAATCGGAAAATGGTAAAAGACTTTTCTCCTCGGTTTCACTTGTTCTACCTGCATACAAGAGATGATATGGTTATTATCGGACACCCTATTTATACATATATATACATATATACATATGTGTGTTAATTTAAATAATGGAAAAAGAAGAGCCAATTAGACCTGGAAAAAAAAAAAGATGGCTCTTCTTTTTCCAGTATTTGATATTTATCATTTGAGCCTCGTTAAACATTTTAATTTTAATGTTAATTTATTCCTTTGCAATATCTATTTTAAAATATATTTTGTAATGTTTTGAAAACGAGAACTTACATGAACAGGCATATTAAAGTAGTCACTTTTAAATTGATCGGCCATTTCTCCGAATTGCTGCAACGTGTATTCCCTTTGCGCTTGTTCAAAGCCGAACGCCTCCATAGGCTTAGAGACTTCTTCAGCAACGCATTTGGGACATCGCCAATCACCCTTTGGTATTTCTGTCAATGGCGGCATAAGACAAAAAGTGTGATAACTGTCGTCGCAACCGTCGCACAACAGCATGTTCTCTTCGTTGTCACCTCTTCCGCAATTGTGACAAATGTATTTTGCTAACTGAATAAAAGATAAAAAGACAATATTTAATTAAGTTATTTGACTTAATTTTCTAACTAGAAAATGCAATATAAATAAATTGCTAAATCCTATTTACAGGATCGTAATCGTAAACGAGTTTCAAACCACGAGTCTTATTAGATTTCTTCCCCTCTTTGGTATTAAAACCGGCCATTTTCGGACCTGGTCCATAAAATTGTAATTTCTTAAGCTCCTTGCTTTTGTCCGTGTCAAAACTAAAATGCCTATTTTTAACTTTATCCTTGCAGTCGTTGTCCGAATCGCATTCCTCCTTATAGTCCTCTTGTTTAATTGATACATCTTGCTTCTCTTCTTGGCCGGAATATCGTTTGGATCGCCGGGAGAATTTCTCGTTTGGTGGTTTAATTTGCTGACGAGATATTATACCGTGCGGCTTATAATCGCGATCCCTTTTCTCGTTCATGTCTGAGTCCGGTTCGAATTTCTATATAAAACAAAATCACTTCTGTATTAAACTGAAACTATTACTAGTAATTATAAATATATAATAATTACTATAGTTAAAGTAAATTATATTGTTATCAAATTATAAATAATTGATTTCACGATTTCACGATATTCTTGTAAATAAAATTTTGTTCTGCAGGTGAGAAAGAGAAACTTTGACTTACGATATCTGACAATGTTTTTCCTTGTTTGAAGACATCAAATGGATATAAAATTCTCTCGTAGTGATTCTTCAATATGCTGCCTACGCTTCGTCCGGATGGGTAACCCAATTTGTTGGCAATTTTTGCCCATCTTCTTTCTTTTGTTACAGTTTCTATGCCCCCTGTAAGCAACGTATAACGATTAAAGCCGTGAATGTAAACATATAAAACATACAATAAATAAAACATATAAGTAAAACTGACCTTCATCTGTGACTATTTTATGTAAGGAATATAAATCCAGTGCCTTACGTTCTACAAGCGGGATCTTCAAGGAGGAACCTTGGAGCTCCCAGAATTTTGCAATTTGATCTAAGAAATTAAGCTTTATCCTGGTTTTAGCTTCTAATTCATTTAATCTTTGTATTCTCGGAACAAATTTAAATTTGTCTACGTCTACGGCGAATGGTGGCTGCCAATTCTGCAACAAACCATAGATCTTATAAATATTTGTCTTACAAAAAGTTTGGTTTTTCCAAAATAGATTTATCCCGGAAAAATTATTTTTATTTCTTGAAGATCAAATTCTAAAAATATTTTGATTTTAAAGTTGCTTTAACAAATATCTTCATATCAATTTTAAAATCACATATATATATAAGATTTATAAAAAAAATTCTATATTAGAAGTGGGACATCCTATAATTTAAAAGATGAGACATTTATTAAGATCATCATTTTGTTTCATTGTTACAAAATGACAGCTAAATTAATTGTTATTTTATAGCTTATGCGCAATGGATACTTCAAAGCTTTTATGACTTATTTAGTTCAGTAAAATCAGGATTATATCTCTCATGGAATATATATTTATATGTATTATTAATCAATAGTGCATAATATATGCTCATGTAATAACGTACAATCGAATCATGTTTCTAAATATATACCATATATAAACCGTCCATAAGAATTATGTGATGAAACGGTGAAACAAGATCGATAAACGCTCCGAAAGCTTCCTTATGTGATAATGTAGTATCATAGCAATGTTAGTTGATTTTAAAAAATTGAAAAAAAAAGTATACATAATTTTATCTGACAATATATATGATGTGTTAATTAATAAATCTTTATATATTTTCCATTTAATCATAGAATTTAGATTTAATTTAGGTTTAATTTAGATTTAATTTTTATGCTAAACTATGCTTTTCTGTAAAGGAATTAAATTCAACTAATCAATATCAATTAACTGAGTAAATTAAATCATTACTCTAATTAAATAAGAGAAATCTGAATAATATCAAATCATTATTTAAATTCATGTATTAATGTATACACATACACACTCTCCAATTCATAGTGTTTTTATTGAAATTATTCCGAATAATAAAATTCCTAAATAATAGCAAATTTAAATACCAGCAAAGTTAAAAAAAAGAATTTGGATTTTCATCGTAACATAAGCGATAAGATGATAAAAAAGTCACGAAATAATGTATAAATGTTATTTCGTGACTTTTTTATCATCTTATCGCTTATGTTACGATGAAAATCCAAATTCTTTTTTTTTAACTTTGCTAGTATTTAAATTTTCTATTATTTAGGAATTTTATTATTCGGAATAATTTCAATAAAAACACTAGAGAATATTAATGTTTCAATACACATAAATTTAGGCGCACATGTCACGTATGTTATTAAAATTAAACATTTACAATTAAATAGATAACACAGGTTATATTACATTAGATTACACAGTAATCACGATGCACGAGTATGTAAATATAGAATGCGATCGACTCGATAGTATGTATCCAATTTCTGACATGAAGCCATAAATAATGCCGAGTTTGTTGTTATGTACTACGTACTCGAGAAATTCCGCGACGCAAATGATGGACAACTTTCGATAATTCAACATATCGGCAAGCTTTATTGTAGACCTCTTGCATTTCTATTTCAGTTATATGTACATATTGGGTAATTTTGAAACAAAAATTGTTGCTTCTCCAGATAAGTTTCATTCTGAAGAAATATACTGATCTTTCATTCTCTGCATTTTTTCTCGTGTGATAAAAAAGATACTATCAAAATTATTTTAAAGTTCAATTATTAAAAAATTTAAAGAAATATGCGATATTCAAGAGAAAATCTATGAAAAATTAAATTTTGTGAAATACAGGATTAATGGATTTTAAATTTGTTTAGCTCTTCTATTAATATAATAATAAAAATTAATCCAAGAATAAGTAACACTGCGCATTATCTTCAACGAAATTCAAACATTACATTACACTTATTGATGCATTTCTTAGAATAGATAAACAAAACAATTTTAAATCTTTCTTCAATATCACATAATAATGATTAGATAAAAACGTATTAATATGATCGCAAATTACATAGTACTACTCGTAAATTGATTGTATGAGAGCAAAAAAATACGTCATTGAAGCAAATTTCTAAAATTTCTTTAAGCAAGAAAGATAAACAATCGGCCGCAACTGAATAGTTAATTATTAACTATTGATTAGCTGAGAGGCGTAGATAAAAATCAATAATCACTTGAGAGTTTGTAGCGCTTTGACGCTGCTTTCGGCATTTGTCGGAGAAAATGAGAAAAGGATGTAATCACGTGCATCGTCTGTGTGTGTATGTGTGATAACCAATTTTTCTTCAGAAATACGTACGCGATCTTTCCGTGATATCTCGATGATTAAAGATTATTATTATGCATTTTGCTCTCTCTTTCTCTCTCTCTCTTATTATATCCTCTTATTGTTACACTTTTAATGGCGCAATCATTCAAAATTTGTGAAACGAGTAATCAAAAGTCGATATAATGCGAATTTTGTATACAAGCAAAAATGTAGCATAATCAAAGTGAGAAAAATTTATTTAGAAAACAAATATTTATATTTAAAAAAAGTAAAATTTTGGATATATATTTTTCAGATCTATATCGAAACGGTAGAAATACACGAAGACTAATGCTTATAATTAAGCTACCATTATATAAGCACTTAAATGTTTGTAATATTGTACGTTTTGTTGTGGGAGACTTTTCGAGATATTATTCGGATTATAGTTTAGCAGGCATTTATATATGAAATCGTATTGAGAAGACACATATACCCACATTGAAAATATACAGAGTGTTTCAAAAGTGGAGATCAATCTCTCGATTTTGTATTTATTTTTTTTTTTTTTAATCCTGGGTAGTGTTAAAGCAACCCGCCACTTTTATTTGACTTTAATTATGTTATAAAACTCATAAAAACTATTTCTTTTTTCAATTTTGACAAAAAAAAATCGAAAGCAAAGCAATTTGAAAAATTTCAACATAAAAATAACTCGCAAACAAAGCCATTTCCGGACCTATGTTCATACCAATTTTTTTTCTTGTTTTTGGGTCCCCAATCACCTCCCGATTGACCTCCACTTTTGAAAGACCCTGTATATTTGCATCAGTTTCTCAGTATCGATCACGCGAGCTATACTATTCATGAATTTGTCCGAATATTCGTGTAGCCTACGCTTAAAGTCATAAAGAGAAAAGGTTCGATTTCCGGCCTGAGTTTTTCTTCTGTACACGCGGAAACAAGATGGTGGCGCAAATCGTTTCTAATGGTGGCGTATAAATCAACGATGTGTGAGAACGAGTCACAAAAGACCGACTTCATAAATAAGGATACTGCCTCCGCTCGGATGGAAAAATCGCAAAAAAGATCACGATAGCGAAAGAAGATCCAAAATACGAAGGAGTGCCCTTACTACGATCGAGAGTTCACGGAGTGAAAGGTGACGACAGCGCGGAAAAAAATTATGTCACGCGGAGAGATTCTCTCGCAGGAAATACATGCGACCAAAACTTTATATTTTCATTAAGTCCAGTTATACGAAATAGAGATCTTCCCGAAGGAAGTCGAGAGTGACCAAAGAAAAAGCGCACACTATTTTTATCGATAAGTTTCTCGTGTGCTACTGCTTGATAAAATTTCACAATAGCATTTCCTAATTGCCTTTCTTTCTTCCCCGATTTTTTCACTATAGGGTATTTTCCGTAAAATTTCCTCGACTTGACATCATTAAGTCCTATTGTCACGAACATTTTATATATCATATGGCGTTATAATTTCGTTATTAAACGTTGACAGCAGTAGAATTCTAGTCTGGCATTATATTATGTAAAACTCATATTTTATATGTACGACATTATATTATATTGTAAGCACTGTAAAGTTTTTGTAAAATCCCTTTCAAAGCCGAACAGCAAGAAATAAATAATTTTCTATCTACCTATCTAATAGTTTGAGTCTTTATTTAATTTGACGTATTCGTATTGATGTAACTAATATTATTTTTTATAAATATTGCCACTGTCAGTCGATGTCGTCGACGGTGTATTTGCGAAAAGTCATCTCACACATCCATTAATACGGTCGTAAAGTGTAACACTAGTAAAAAAAGAGAGAAAGAGAGAGAGAGAGAGAGAAGAAATATAGCAAAATTCTTTCTTCCATCTCGTTTCATATTTAGCGTTTCGACAATGGCATGAATTTGTTTTCCTCGTTTTCTTTTCGCTTTTTTGGCCCGTATCCCGGATGCAACGACGCACCGCGTGACACCTAAAGTCATTACACATATTTCACAAGCAAAGGAAATATGGAGACGCCGTGGAAAAAACAGCGTGCGATTGTGCGTATATTCAAATGGCGTGTGTGTCGAACACGCTTGACAAGAGGGAGATCGCATCCTTGCTCCTTTTTATTTTCTTCATCATCATCGTTCTTATCATTGCGATCATTGGCAATTTTATTTATCCTATAGAAAATATATTATCGTAGGTACAGAGAAAAGTGTGCGTCGCATATATTCGAACGTGTAATTCTCGTATGATTTCTTTCGGAAAAAAATAATGATCGTTTTTCAATTCAACATCCTTCGTCTCGATGACGATAATGATGATGATGATGATGATGATGACGATGGTGATGATGTTGATGATGTTGATGATGCGAACGACGACGATGATAAGACGAACTCATGACGTAGGGAGTAATAAGGGCCATAACGTTCGGATTGTCCACTCAACGACCTGGCTAATACTTACGGGCGGCGGTTTGATCTTGCAGATACCGGACTTCTCAGCGATCGGCCGTATTTTCGCAATGTAGGCGAGCGGGTCGTGAAACTCCTCGTTGGTGGGTTCGAATACCGGCGCCTCTGGTGGTACCGTAAACTCAAAGTCGCTCTCGGCGCGGTCGCAGGCCATGTTGTCTTGGACGCAACGATGATTCCCACAGTTGCTTTTCGATCCCATGACCTGCTGGGGATCGGCGGTACCGCCGCGACTACTTCTGACGCTGGCTGACTGATTGGCTACTGGCTGGCACGTACGTACGTACGCATACACGCGCTTTAAATTCGTAGTGAGGGGACCCCACGTTAGACGAACACCTCAGGCGACGTTACTACTCAATTCGGATTAACCGCGTGACCACGTAACCACGACGTTTCTGGACCGATCATGTTCCCACGTGTGTATTCACTGGTGATGTTGCTGTTTGACAATGAAAGACGCACGACGGATGTGAATCACGCGGACACAACATCAACGAGACACATCACATTCTCATACGATCCACCGTAACTGCACGTAACTGATTATTCCGTATTCCGTTCCGTGTTTCGCTTACTTCCCCCACTTTTCATAGAATACATAAAGGTGCCTTTTCATATGCAGGGCCGCGTTCGAAAACATCACTCGTGTGCACACGAGCGTCGTTCTATCTTTGTTCAACTTTCAGTAAATAACAAAGATAGAACGACGCTCGGTGCCATAGACATAGTATATCTAGACCGAGCGTTTGCCTTTATTTAAGGAGTGGGGGTAAAGATACACGTAGAAAAGGACATACTCTGTTTCGTGCCCCTTACGTCCCCCCCCGGCTCGCACAGAGCATAGCGCTCTCTTTCGTCATGCTACGTGCGAGCGAGAGAGAACGCAAGGGGTACGAAACAGAGTATGTCCTTTTCTACGTGCACCTCGGCAACCACTCCTCAACACTCGGTCTAGATATACTATGTCTATGCTCGGTGCACATGGGTGACATTCTCGAAAGTAGCCCAGCATGCTGCAATAGCAAAACAGTCACATGATCAAAATTTACTAAAGCATATTTACTGCTCATGAAAAGGTGTAGCTGCAACAGCAGTACAGCTGCTTAATAACATTAAATTATACCTTGAAATCACTTGAATTTAATTTTAATAGGTTTATTTAATTTGATAATATCGCACGACTAAAAATTATATCAGTAATACAAAGACTGTGAGCAAGTAATTCAAAAAAATAATGTTGGAACTTTGGAAAAGCAAAAAATTGCAATTGCAGCAGCAGCTAATGCAGTTATAGCTTGGGCCAGTGAAACTTCAAAAGAAAAGCGACATTATAAGAAGAAATGGATTTGGATATTTGAATTATTTAAATATATTTTTAGTTACAAGCGCAACTATATATAATATATTACATATATACACAAATTATCTACAATTATATACAATTTAATAATAATAAATATATCTTTGTACCTCACTTGATGTCATTCCTTTTATTTTATTTTAATTTCATCACGATTGTTTACACTTTTTTACTACTTACCACTTTGGTGCACTTTGGTAGCTTATGGTATGTATCGCTCTTTGTCTGTTTAAAATTTTGCTGCTGTTCGTTTGATTGAACTTCAATCGACGAAGCAAAATATAGTGGAATTTATTTTACATCATCCAGTAACAAATTTTTAACCAATAGCAGTGAATTGCTGTGGCAGCACGCTGCGCATGGAATGGTTTCTTTACTCTTTAGACCCGTTCTACAATAAGTCGTATGTCGTTAGTCGTAAGCAAATTGACATACGACTTATTGTAGAACGGGCCTTAGGCTTGTTATGTTATTATGTTACATATTGTAGAACGGACCTAATGCGGGGTCTACAATGCAGTCGTAAGAGCCCTAAGCCTTAAGAATTGACTAATCACAGTCGAGTATGAAGAGAATACTCGACTGTGATTAGTCAATTCTTAAGGCTTAGGGCTCTTACGACTGCATTGTAGACCCCGCATTAGGTCCGTTCTACAATATGTAACATAATAACATAACAAGCCTAAGGCCCGTTCTACAATAAGTCGTATGTCGTTAGTCGTAAGCAAATTGACCAACGACAGTCGATTATTCCAAGAATATTCGACTGTAATTGGTCACTTTTCTTACGACTAACAACATACGACTTATTGTAGAACAGGCCTTACATCCCCAGGGAGCGTACCCTGCCGAAAATGGTCGATTAAAACGGATTTTAAAAAATGTAATCCGAATCGATCGGGATTTCTGCACCGAAAATGCGGTATTAAAACCGA
>NW_021852055.1:209343-232584 GCF_003651465.1 Formica exsecta
TTTAAGCCCTAAGCCTTAAGAAATTGACTAATCACAGTCAAGTATGAGGAGAATACTCGACTGTGATTAGTCAATTTCTTAAGGCTTAGGGCTTAAATCACTTATTGTAGACCGGCACTAACGGTTCCGGCATAAATTAACAGTTACGGCCTGCATAAATCAGCCTTAAGTCTATCGCACAATAGCGTTATCTGTAGCAGGATTCTCTAAACATCTTAGCGACGATTATCGTTGTCGTTAGCGAGCGATAGCCTATGAGAATTGCGCTTTTCACCAGGATTGTCCTTGCCATTGGCTGTCGCTAGTTAACGATACCGAAAATTGTCGATAGCAAGTTACTGAACCCCGCTACTGGTCGCGAACGCGAAACGCGACCAATGGGTGCGTTCAGGAGACACAACCGTTGAGTAGCAATCGAACGTGATTGGTTCTTACTTCTAGAACCAACAAATCAAAGTCGAGTGTTGACAAGACGATGCTTAGGGCCAGTTTCACCAAGCTTGGTTAGATTAACCGACGGTTAAAATTAGCAGGGTTCCAACTGAAATGATAAGAATGCTTGGTTTTCCTTCACCTCTATTTTCTGTTAGCCACCCTGCTAATTTTAACCGTCGGTTAATCTAACCGGACTTTGTGAAATTGGCCCTTAAAGTCCGTATCAGACTACGCATTGAAGATTGAGATTCAAGATTCAAGATTGAAATTTGACCAACCAGGACAAAGAAATTTTAGTCCCTTTTGTTCTGATTAGTCAAATTCCAATCTTTAATCTTCAATCTTCAATTTTCAATGCGTAGTCTGATACGGGCTTTACGGTTGTGTCTACTGTAGCGGGATTCAATAATTTGCTATCGACAATTTTCGGTATCGTTGGGGCCTCCGGTGGCTCAGTGCCTAGCGCGCCTGACTCACATCCCGGAAATCTCGGGTTCGATTCCCGACTCGACCCTGGCCTTCGCTTTCCCATAGGTCATCGCTCGCTAACGACAACGATAATCGTCGCTAAGATGTTTAGAGAATCCTGCTACTGAACGCGCTCAACGACAGTCGCTTTTCTTTATCAGAGCAAAATGATCATCGCTTTATTCATTTTAATAGAAACAAAATAACAACAAAACAAAATAATAGAAACAGTCAAGATACGGTAAGTCGTTTTTCATATTTTTGCTTATTGTTATTAATTCTTTGCTTTTAATTCCGCTTTTATTCATATAGAAGTTTAATAGTTATCTGTAATAAACATTTTATAGGTTAACATCTCCTATTGTATGGAGCCAACAGTAAAACACCGAAAAATGAATACTATGGATTCCGACCAGAATAAAAAAGCATCTACCTCCATGGTACGTTACATGTTTTTTTTTATGAAATGGATGAACAATTATTGTATATTTATAGGAAACACGTAATGAGATTCTATGTATTACGGAATATCAACTTTTGAGGACATTGCTAAGAAATCGTGGTATGTAAACAAAACCTGTAAGTCTGTTCTTTATAACTGAACTGAGCTGAACTGATTGCACTATTTCAATTTATCTTTTTCTCTTTACATTGGAAAGAGAAAAATAAACTCTGAACTAGTGCAGTCAGTTCAGTTCAGTTCAACTATAAAGAACACACTGCATATTCATAAAAGTTAATTCTAAGCAACATACACAGGCATAACACTAAATAAAGCACCCCGATGGTGTAAAACAACAAATTTGAATATGCTCAAAAAATTTCTTGAAATAGAAGTTGATGAACACGGTTTGCCAATAAAGGATCAAGCGGATGAAAATGGGGACCAAGTAAAATTTAAAAATAAAATCCTATTTAAGGATAAGAACATTTTCAAGGAAAAAGAGTTTAATGAACATTTTGGTCGTTATCCTGTAATATATGTAAATTTTAAGGGGGTATATGGAGATTCATTTGAAGATGTCTTGAGATCATTTAGATTTGTTTTACATGACTCGTTTAAAAAACATTTGTATCTAAAGAAAAGTAAAATATGGCTGGAAGAAGGGAATGATATATCAGAATTTATAAAATATGTGGATCATGCTGAGTATAAAACCTTAACAAGAAAAGAAATTGAAAAAGGTTTAAGATATCTATCCGAACTCCTTTACAAACATTTTAACAAAAAAGTATATGTGTTAATAGACGCGTACAGTATTCCTCTATCTAATGCATCGTTCAACGACTGCTTTTCTAATGATGATTTAAAAAAAGTTATATGGTTAATTTCTGATATAATTATTGTTTTACTAAAAGATAACAAATATGTATACGATGCTTTAATGAATCCCTATCATTATTGTGAGTTTTATTACAGAATGCAAACAATATTACACACCATTCTTTCTTATCTAAAGAGTTTTGTAAATATTACGGTTTTACACCAGAAGAAGTGAAATTTGTGAAAAAGTGCAAATTTGTTTAATGATCAAATTAAGATTATTAAATGTATTGGTATAATGGTTACAATGCAATTGACATTAACAATCATCGTATTAAGATATACAGCAATTGATCAATTTGTAAACTATTTAAATAGGAGAGAGTTACGTAACTATTGGTCCTCTGATGGATTATATCTAAAATTAAAAATATATTGTTCCTCTCATGATAAAGTTCAAGATAAAATTAAAAGACTTATGGATGAAACATTGATTTTTTAAGGTATATAGAAAAAATAGCAGTCGATTATATTGAAATTTTAAAAAAGGTGATTTTTTCTTCTTCATCTAATATAAAAGAAACAGATGTTAACTTATTTGTACAATTTTCGTACGAACATGGTTATTTAAATGTCGAAAATGGAGATAGAGGACGGCTTGAATTAAAAATTTCCAATTTTGAATTACATGATAAAATTTGTAAAGCCCTATTTTCTATAGATTTTTTTATTAAACATTACAATTTTGATCAAGCTTCCATGAATAACTTTATTGAATCATTAAAGTGTATATCGCAAAATGGAAGAGAGGGATCTTTTGTGCCATCGGCACAGGCCATAAAAAATTTTTATTATGGATCTATTATCATATTAACAAAAGAGTTTGAGTTTCAAGCTCATCTTTTTTACTTAATACAGAGAGGGTTTCCCAAGGTTTTTGGGAAAACATAATATATACGCGTTCAGAATGACAAAATTTAGAACTAATATCGTGATATGTGATATAGAAAAAAATACTGGAATAATTTTTGAGTTAAAACTGCGTACTAATGGAAATTCAAAATCTACTCTCAATCAAATATTAGAAAACGAATATTACATATTATATTTGAAAAGGAAAAATTGTCAATAGCTTAGTTTTAATTGGATTACACATATGGATAAACAAAAAAATTATTATTTCGTATTTAATTAATAATTCTGACAAAAAAAATATAAAAATTGTATTTACTCTCATGTATTTTTGTGTTGTAATAATCTTGAATAAATAAATTAAAATTGTAATTTGGTTTTCTTTCACACCTAGCATATTCGCTCATCAATTTGTTTATATATACATTATTACAACGTATTTTATGATAACAAAATTATTAAATTATTTTTTAAGAAACCATTCTAAAAAAATATTTTTTAAGGAACAATTCTCTCTCTCTCTCTTATTAAACATTTTTCAAGTAAAGAATATTTTAGTAATTTTTTAAGGACAAAGTATTTTTTGAAAGATTTTTTAAAAAGGTTTTTTGGGTGTGTAAGTATAATAACTTTTATAGTTTTTGAATAAATGGATTTTAATTCATCCCGAATCAATTAATCACTATTTTACTACGAATTCAAGTCTTTTATTGGCAGAGACAATGCAATGACATCATTAATCAACTTTGGGTCAATTAAACTTTCTTCATTCGAAAAATATGCTATATGTACAAAACGAGCATTTGTAAAGTGCTTTTCTAGGATGTGGGCTCACGGGCAGTGATGCCAGAATGGCCACGCTAGCAACACGCAACCGTAGTGGAGGGGATGACGCACACAAGCGCAAACCGCGAACGTGTGAGCTCGGCGCTTCGGCTGGCTTCGGATAGCAGAAGAGGACAGAATTATTGTCACTAATTAACATCACACTTGCAAAAATAAGTGTGTAAAAAAATTGTCACTAATTGACATCACACTTGCAAAAATAAGTGTATAAAAAAATTATTGTCACTAATTGACATCACATTTGCAAAAGCAAGTGTGCAAAAAAATTATTGTCACTAATTGACATCACACTTGCAAAAACAAGTGTGTAAAAAAATTATTGTCACTAATTGACATCACACTTGCAAAAACAAGTGTGTAAAAAAATTATTGTCACTAATTGACATCACACTTGCAAAAACAAGTGTGTAAAAAAATTATTGTCACTAATTGACATCACACTTGCAAAAACAAGTGTGTAAAAAAATTATTGTCACTAATTGACATCACACTTGCAAAAACAAGTGTGTAAAAAAATTATTGTCACTAATTGACATCACACTTGCAAAAACAAGTGTGTAAAAAAATTATTGTCACTAATTGACATCACACTTGCAAAAACAAGTGTGTAAAAAAATTATTGTCACTAATTGACATCACACTTGCAAAAACAAGTGTGTAAAAAAATTATTGTCACTAATTGACATCACACTTGCAAAAACAAGTGTGTAAAAAAATTATTGTCACTAATTGACATCACACTTGCAAAAACAAGTGTGTAAAAAAATTATTGTCACTAGTTTGCGCTTGTGTGCGTCATCTCCTCCACTACGGTTGCGTGTTGCTAGCGTGGCCATTCTGGCTCACGGGCCCATATACTGTGGGTGCGTTCCGTTATGCACTGCGAGTACTGCAGTCATGATGATATCATGTAAAGCGGGGAGCACACACTTTTGCATAAGCGCATAGTCATAAGCATAAGGAAATTGATTGGTCCATTTCCTTATGCATAAGGACACATGCATGCGAACACCGCGATTTCAGAACACGGCCGCTTGAGCCACGCTCGCCTCCCGAGCTCCACGCGCACCGCTCACGCGCGAAACTCTGTACGCACCGTTCCCGCATGCTGCTTCGCATAGCTATCAGAGTTAACTATCTTTTGTAATAACCGCTTGAATAAACCCAATTATTTAAACCGCTTATACGAGGCACAGTAAGTTGGAGTTTCCCCCTTCTCCCGAATCCTGGCACCGGCGAGCCTTGATCCGCGGCGTACGGGAAAGGTGAACCGTTACAAGTATATAAGGGAGTTAGCGGTTTAATAATATATCGAAGTCTGTGCGTACGTATGACGTCACCTAGGGGTTGATTGTGTATCTTAAATTCTTAAAACGATGTGAAAATTACAAAAGTGAGGAAATTCACTAGAGTGTCTACGATTCCATTCGTCGAAATCTAGTAAATCTGATCACTTTTATAATTTTTACTTTGTTTCAAGGGATACACAATCGACTTCCAGGGGGCCTATTAAGCTTATATCAGACTATGCATCGAGATTGAAATTTGACCAATCAGAACAAGGAAATTTTAGTTCCTTTTGTCCTAATTAGTTAAATTTCAATCTTCAATACGTAGTCTGATACGGGCTTTACGGTTCTTGAAACGAGGTGAAAATTACAAAAGTGAACAGATTTACTAGATTTTGACAAATTAAATTGTAGATACTCTAGTGAATTTCCTCACTTTTGTAATTTTCACTTCGTTTCAAAAACCGTAATAAGCCCCCTGGTCAATGTTTTTAGTAAGGTTTTATATTGATAGAAAGAGATGCCAGTCATCCAAATCATAGACATATAGAATGGACTGAGCGTTGCGATAGACAAACGTGCGCTCGCTGTAGAAAGAGAGATACTATATGGGAGGCCTATTTTGTCTTTTTTCCTAGCATCTCATTGGTGAGTTTGTCCCCCTCCATATAGAAAATTACCAATGAGATGCTAGGAAAAGAGACAAACATAGGCTTCCCATATAGTACCTCTCTTTCTACAGCGGGCGCGCGTTTTTTTATCTCGCAATGCTCAATCCAGTCTATATATCTATGATCCAAACGTACCTCTCTCTTGGCGAAATGATGGCGACAGCCAAATAATGGGATCGCTCATTCCAATATATATAGAGTTCAATGTGGAAGGCCTATGTTTGTCTTTTTTTTTTAGCATCTCATTGGTGATTTTCTATATGGAATTCTATATAAAATCACCAATGAGATGCTAGGAAAAGAGACAAACATAGGTCTCCCATGTAGTACCTCTCTTTCTACAGCAAGCGCGCGTTTGTCTATCGCAACGCTCAGTCCATTCTATTAGCGTTTTCGAATGAACGGATTAACCCAACCCGGTTCATTTAATCACTATATTTTACTAATGAAATTCAAGCCTTTTATTGACAGAGACGATGCATTGCATATGAATGACAATAAATTCATAGTAAAATATAGTGATTATATGTAGGATATCCTGAGGACATCGCATTTTAATCCTCGAATCTCCTGGACATCCTGAGGAAGAGTAAATGACTACGTTTACACGTCACCTCTAATCGGGTTTAATAACATTCGTAGTTCGAAGGCTGGCCAATCACAGTCATTCCATTCTTCAGAGGAATAGCTGTGATTGGTCAGTTTCACACTACGGATGTTATCAAACCCGATTAAGGGTGCCGTGTAACAGAGCTCATAGACTACGTTTACACGTCACACCTAATCAGGTTTAATAACATCCGTAGTTCGAAGGCTGGCCAATCACAGTCATTCCATTCTTCAGAGGAATAGCTGTGATTGACCAGCGGTTAATCTAACCGAGCTTGGTGAAATTGGCCCTAAGGATGCCGTGTAACAGAGCTCAATGATAGCCAAATATTAGCCTCTGGAGAATCCAGGGAGATCCTGTGGATCCTAAGAATTTTTATAGGATATGTTAGAGATATTTTTCGTACGTTTCAAGGAGCAAATTCTGAAATTGAAATATAAATTAAGATTGCGTTCTGTTATTTACTGCCAATACTAAAAATCTAATATTGAAAATAGTTCACGTTCTATGATTCTTAAAGCTTTCGTGCTGTACATGAATATTAGGTTTGCCTTCCAGGTTTGACCCATGTAATATTTTCTAAACAATCCAATATCTGAATTCCCTATATTAAGATTGCATCAGAAGTTGAACTGATAGAAAATAATTACATTTTTAATTTCCTACCAATTGCTCTTTACAAGCTTTATATAATTCTCATGACTAAATCTCAAATACGAGATCGCGCGTCGCATAGCGGTAAACAAACGAACTAGCGGCTGAATACTATTTTTTGTAACGTTTTTGAAACATTAATACTTATTATATTGCTTAAGATTTCTAAATTATATTAAATAGCCTACATAACTGAAAATAATTATGTATGCATAGTTTTCATAAAATATATTTATAATAATATTTTAAAACATCCTACAAATGTCTTGAAACGTCCTGGACATATTCAGGATGATTCTGAGGATGTT
This sequence comes from Formica exsecta, assembly GCF_003651465.1. NCBI lineage: Eukaryota > Metazoa > Arthropoda > Insecta > Hymenoptera > Formicidae > Formica > Formica exsecta. The sequence goes on from NW_021852055.1 coordinate 216,801, forward strand.
TTGTGCTGTCTGGTTTATTTTCATATTTTCTATATTTTCGAAATTCATTTCTGAATAATCGTGGTCCATGATATCACTTTGTAAAGTATCTCATACATTTTTCTCTGTGTAGTCTATGGTCGTTGTTAGCTTTCGCGCATCGCGGGCGACGAAAGCAGAAACTTGACCAATCTTTTGAGCGACGTCGCACCAAGCCTCGCGACGGATGTGACGTTCGGAAAAGCAGAGCTCTCATTGGATATCGCCCATCGCTCATCACGTTCAGTGTGCAAAGGCCATTACGGAAGAGCTTGTGCGGTGGACCTTAAGGCTATCGCACACAAATAGCGTTTTCGAATGAACGGGTTAACCCAACCCGTTCAATTATAATGGCTGCGTTCAGCAGAAAAAGCAGCTTTGCAACTGTTGTAAAATTCTTTAATATGATTGGTTTATACATTTAGATCCGGCAGGAACTAAGGGCAAGAACCAATCATATTAAAGAATTTTACAACAGTTGCAAAGCTGCTTTTTCTACTGAACGCAGCCAATGTATGTCCTGGATGCCCCCTGGATGACCGCCGTAGAGTTAGCAGAGAAATTAAATATTTTCTAATTATTTTATATTATATAATTTGGAAATCGTTTGGGGAAGATTAGGAAAATCATTTTAACATTTAGGAAACAATATTTTCTTTGTAATAATAAAAATTTATCGAGCGTCAAGTTAGCAGGTCTTAATTATGTTTAATAAATATTATGAACGGAATCGATTAGAAATCATTTGGGAATAACATATTCATTAATATTTTTATTTGGGAAAGTCGCATTTTTGTAATTTAAATAAATTTGTGTATTCAAAAATATGCATTATGCGTTATGCACGCGGCATAAAGGATTCAACCAATCAGAGTCCTTTATTTCTAAAATGAAAGACTCAATAAAATATTTTCATGTGCGCTGGTCCTTAAGAGCAAGCAAAATGAACAAGATTCAACTCTATAACATTATGTTACGTATGACGTCGTCGGAATTGACGACGTAGATTTTATTATTTTACTGAATTTTTATAATTTTTTTATAAACATACCTATAATAAATTAATGGCTTCATGCCTGCAACATTGGTAAGAAATTTTAAGTACATATTTTTGTAACATTTTAATAGAAAGCACATACAATTTATAATAAATTAAAAATAAATTTCAGGACCATGTGCTGCGTGTTTCATTTTTCATTAATGCATAATGGCCTGCAAAATAAGATCGCCCGAAAATATTTAAATTCTCTGCTAACTCTACGGCTGTCCCTGGATGTCCTAAAGCTCGTATCAGACTATGCATTGAAGATTGAGATTCAAGATTGACATTTGACCAATCAGAATAAAGAAATTTTAGTCTCTTTTGTTCTGATTCGTCAAATTCCAATCTTTAATCTTCAATCTTCAATTTTCAATGCGTAGTCTGATACGGGCTTAAGGACATCCTTGTGCTATCTGGGGTATGAACGAAGGAAAATAAATTTTTACAAGCTCGTCGCGCATTGCTCATCGCGCATCGCCCATCGCGTCCAGTGTGCGAGGGCCATAATGCGTTACGTTACGTACTGACCGTAAACTTAGATTCGTACGTAACCTTAAACTTCAGTCAACGCACAAAGAAAATCGTAACCGTAACAAAACAAAAGTAACGTAGCTAAAGAGTGATCAGAGCGTCATCATATATGAGGTAAGTATATGACATATCCCAGATAGCAAAATACTAGCAGTATGCCAACAAATTCAATCATGACTTTGCAGCTAATTCCGCTTTGCTGCGTTCTCATTAAGCTTAATTTCTGGCAGCATGGCTTGCCGATATAATATAACAGAGAAAATGGAGCAAAAATCGAGTATTAGTTGCTATCGTGACAGCAGATATGTAACAAATATTGAGGCAAAAATGCGGCAGAAATCAAGCATGGCCTACCGTTACAACGTAACGACAGAAACGCAGTAAAAGTCGAGCATTGCCTGTTGTCACAATGTGATGACGAAAATACTGTAAAAATAAAACACGCCTAACACAAAGCATAATTACTAATATAGATGTAATAAAAACTGAATATTAGCATAGTTATAAATAAGTAATTAAATATATAAATTAAAATAAATGATTAATTTATTAATAATTTGTAAATTTTAAGATTTGTATGGAAATTCAACTCTTTATTTTGTTTCAAGCAGTCAATAATTGGACGATTTTCTATTGATCCACTCGATTTCCAAATTTTCAGTTTAATATTTTGAATCCTTTGTTAGAATTCAGAAATTAAGCTGATAAAAATAGATATGGCTCCTGCACACATGGGTCGATCATGTACTTTTCCTCTAGGGCGGAAACGTGAAAAGTGAAGTTTCATTTTTCTATGATTTTGCCCGATCATGTAACTCTCCCAACCGCGGAAAAGTGAAACTTTTCGCTATGAAACGTGGTGGCGGAAAGGCAGAAATCTAGGGAATTAATAAATATACTTTGGAATTAGAATAAATATAGTACATTCTTGTTGTACTGCATCGACAGAAGAAAGATTTGTTATGTATGCAATATGCTGTATTAATAATAATAATCGCCCCTAGCTATAAAGCCTAAAAGTTATGTTTAATGATTTCATTTTCCACACATCCAAGCTACATACATAATCGCTATGCGTGAAAAGTTTCACGTGAAATCTGGATAAGTGAAAAATGAAAAGTGAAATTACATGATCGACCTCCAGGATACAAGACGCGGCGAACGTTGCCGTGCGGCAAAAGGCGATACAATAGCCAATCAATTTTTCGCTCTAATGAAAAAGTTGTAAGTTGATTGGCTACCGCGTCACTTTTTGCCGCACGGCAAGCGTTTCCGCGTCCTGTGTGCAGAGCGGAAGCCATTACACATTTTTAATCTTGTTATCGCGTTTTGCAATCTTTATATTTACCTATAACAGAAACTTAAATACGAGATAGATATGTCATATAGCGGTAAACGAAAAAACTATTAGGTTGTTCGGAAAGTAATTTCGTTTTTTCCAACAGAGGACTTAATTGTATTTTTTCACAGCCAACTTCACACTTAAGCCGTATAATCATTATATATTTTAACAGCTGATATAGCAAGGCTTGCTTGTGAAAAAGTTCGATTGATTCTACGCAGTAGTTTTTGGTTGGTACCCTTTCAAATATGGAAAGCGAAAAGCAGCATTTTTGGCATATTTTATTATTTTTTTTAAATTTTTTTTTACTTTTTTTTTGTTTTTATTTTTTTTCATATTCTCCAGATCTGGCACCTTCTGATTATTATTTGTTCCGGTCTCTACAAAATTTTTTAGACGGTAAAACCTTTACTTCAAATGAGGAGGTCAAAAATCACCTTTTCAAATATGGAAAGCGAAAAGCAGCATTTTCGGCATATTTTATTATTTAAAAAAAATTTTTTTTTACTTTTTTTTTGTTTTTATTTTTTTTTATATTCTCCAGATCTGGCACCTTCTGATTATTATTTGTTCCGGTCTCTACAAAATTTTTTAGACGGTAAAACCTTTACTTCAAATGAAGAGATCAAAAATCACCTGGATCAGTTTTTTGCCAGCAAAAAACAAAAATTTTATGCTACTGCCAGAAAGATGGCAAAAGGTATTGGACCAGAATGGACAATATATAATTCAATAAAATATTTATTCACTATAAGAAAATCGTCTTTCATTTTCATAGAAAAAAACGAAATTAATTTCCGAACAACCCAATATGTATAACGATATAACATATCTTAATATTGCTGTGATTCTGCCATTATTTTATGACAACAGAGCATGCTGTGTTTCTGCTGTGTTTCTGGTGTTATCTTTTGAAATGACAGCGCATGCTTAATTTTTGCAGCATTTTTGCCCTTATGCCGTGCTTGCAGATGAACTCGATTTCTAACGATATTCTACCGATATAGCATGATGTATCATTATGTTCAATTTTTATTTAGCTTTTGTTGACATATTGTGCCAACACGCAACGCTTTAAATCTACTGTTTTTATGCCAAGAACTTCTGCTTAAATTTTGCAGCATTTTTTGTAGCATATAATGATGCAAAGATTGCTTGTTTTCTCCTGCATTTCTGCCGGTACTAATAAAAACATAGTCCAGGCAAATCAGATTTTTTAGGGGAAAAAAGTGGTAAAGTTTTGATTTTTGGATAATAAACTCTCGAAAGGATTAGAAATAAGGTACAAAAAAGTTCCTACCCTAATCATGGATGGAACATCCTCCTTTAGACGGAAAACTACCCCTGGAACGGACTCGTTCGGAGTTTTCTTCACTTATCTTCTAAACCGTTACTCAAACGAAAAAAATTTTGTCATGAAATTTTGCATAAAAAAGGTCTGATATACCATAAAGCTAATTCCCATATAATTCTCGCAATTAGGGTTCGAAGTTAAGGGAAATGCAGCGCACAAAGGAAAAAATCGCTCTAGCACGCCTTTTTGTCGCAAATATTTCCGAAACCGCTGTTTTTACTCAAAAAATGATAAGGACAAAAATTATAGAGCAGAATATTTTCTATAAAGTACTTGTCCCACAATTTTTTGTTTAATGTTCTTCACCAGTCATCGTGTTAATGTTGAAATCTGCATTATCGAAAACAAATTGGGAAAACGAAGAGCTATCGATATCAGGACATGATTGTATCGCAGAATACTCGAACTGTGAAACTTCTTTATAGCTTGAACATAAACCCATATTGCATACTGTTTGGACGATACTTTTCGAGGCAACTTTGCCTCATTACCAAAAACAGCGGTTTCGGAGATATTTGCGACAAAAAGGCGTGCTAGAGCGATTTTTTTCTTTGTGCGCTATATTTCCCTTAACTTTGAACCCTAATTGCGAGAATTTTATGGGAATTAACTTTATGGTATATCAGACCTTTTTATGCAAAATTTCATGGCGAATATTTTTAATCCTATGATTTTTTCGTCCAAGTAATCCAAGTCGTCCAAGTTTAGAAGATAAGTGAGGAAAACTCCGAACGAGTCCGTTTCAGGGGTAGTTTTTTGTCCAAAAGGGGATGTTCCATCCACGATTAGGGTGGGAACATTTTTGTCCCTTATTTCTAATCCTTTCGAGAGTTCATTGTCCAAAAAATCAAAACTTTATAAATTTTTCCACTATATAGCCTTTTTTGATTTAATTTGCCTGGACTAACAGCAAATGCGCGGCTGCTGCCGGAATTCTACCGATATAATATGTAATGCATAATTTGCAATACGTTATCTGGCAAACTTGGCAATTTGGGTATTTTATAGTAAAAAAATTTTGTGAATAATTAATTTGATAAATTAATACTCTTATTCATATTTATAACTTTATTGTAGTAGTTCATTTTCGCAGGTATTGTTAAAATATATAGTATATACCTCTTATTTTCAAATAACCGTACCTATCTGGGTTTTTTTATTTTTAATATTATGTTCATTATTATTTATATATAATTCTAATTATATATTACTCTAATTCTATTTTAAATTGTTTAACGTTACGTATTTAAAGATTTTAGATAAAAATAAAGTGCAAACTGTAAAACATGGATCATCAGTATAGTTCATATATTTGGAATGAAGAATCGTCAGACACGATGAGTAAAGAAATTATTGAACTAGATACTGAAAGTGCAACTGATGCCAATATCCATGTTCCAGAAAAAATGGGCGATGATTATTTAATTGAACTATACAAAGAAAGAAGATTTCTGTATGATAAGAAAAATAGAGATTTTAAGAACAATGAAATAAAAAATAATGCCTGGAAAGAAATGTCATTGATCATGACAAAAGATAAAAATCTTGGTGAGTAAAATTGTGTTTAAATGTTATAATATATGATCCTAGAAAACATTAAAACTTAACATTTTAAAGACGTCTTAAAATTCTCAAGACAATTTGAAATCTTCCAGAAAGAAAATTTTTTAAGATGTCCCGACTTGTAACATCTTAAAGATGCCTAATTTAAGAGTACACGTTTATTATACATTAGTATATTAATGAAATTATAGTTTTAAAGTTTTAAAAGTACTTCATAAAAAACGATTTGGGGAAACGTCTTTACGACGTTTTTCAGACATATTTGTTCTCTGGGATAGATTTTAAATGTGTAATAAATTCATTTCTCTTTATTTTCATCATCCATAAAACGATTATTCAATTTATAATATATCATTTTTCAGGAAATCATTACACGGCTGAATATTGTAAAAAAAGAATAACCACCTTAAGGGAACGATATGTAAAGTTGAAGAAGGAACAGGATTTGAAAAGTGGAAGTGCAGGTTGTAATAAAAAGAAATCTTCCCTTTTATCGCAATTGTCGTTTTTAGATGAATATATTCAAAGAAGACGGTCAGTGTTTTATACATAATTTTTTACATACAAATTTCTATATATTAATATTCATATTGACATTAAATTTTTATTTTACTTTTGTTTAACCTTTCTTATAGAACTTTAACAAATGTGAAAGAAAATGAAAATGCACAAATGCCTGCTCTTAATAATAATGCAGCTATATACCAGAAAATAAAAGTCGTAGAAATTAACAATTCCAATAAAAGAGAATCTGAAAAATCTTCATCAAGCCAAGATAACACTCAATACGATTCAACTGAAGATCCTACATTTTATCAAAAACCACGTAAAATAATAAAAAATAGTCCTGCAAAAAAAAGCAATGAAAATGATGACACTTTACGTGACCTGACTAATGCAATTATTAATATTTGTACTCAACTACAATCGAATTCAACAACACATGGAAACGTTGTTTCTAAATCTGCAGAACAAGCTTTTGCAGAATTTGTTGCTTTTTCCTTACAAGGAATGGAAGAGCCAGAACGCAGTATAAGGCGAAACAAAATATTTCAAGATCTCACTACACCACTCGATCAGTTATTGTAATAAAATGTCTATTTCTTTTTATATTTTAAAATGTTCTTTTAATTACACATTTTTTTACTATTTTATTTTGTTTTTATCTATTGATAAATATATATATGTATTTATGAGTAATATGGATCGATCATTTTTAGTTTATTCTATGTTCAAGTTTAACCAAAGACTTGAAGTATTTGAAGTTTGCGTTAAAGATGTAAATGCTTAAGTGGCAAATTATTACAAATATTTTTATTTTATTGAAACTAGCGTCAAAACCAAGAAGATTAGAACATGTTGAATTGTTGTAATCTTAATATAAAAAATGTTAAATGTTATTTTTGCTAGTGCAATCTGTAACGTATTTAATAAGACTGCTATAAAATGTTTTTTTTCAATAAAACTATATTATTATAATGTTTTATTACATTTAATAATGAACAAAAAAATTATGATTTATTATACATAAATACATAGTATTAAAGTATCGCTATTGTAACCATCAATGCTTCAATAAGAATATTTTATTGCATTATCGTTTCATTTGCTAAAGTAGTAAGTGGATTGTTTCTTTTCTTCTTCTCTTTATTCTTTTAATGTTTTTTTTTTTTATATAAAGGACCACGCACGATTCATATGAAAAAAACGTTTTTGGTCAATTCGCTTGAATTTGTGATGTTATAGTTCTTGTGTCCCTGATCAAAAATGCCAAGTTACAGAAACTTTCTATGTCCAGTTTTTGAATTATACGGGTATACAAGAAGTATTGGAACCCCTTTTAATATTTCGAAAAATACGCATTCTAGAAAAAAATGTTTCATATAAAAGTTGCAGGGTTTTATGTGACGCATTACATAGCAATATTATTATGACCTTGAATAGCGTTGTCAAAGTCACGTAAAGATTACCTTGACATTTTTTAACAGAAATCCCCATTTTTGATTGCATATTCTTATAGCTTACCTTAAGAGCTTTTCAAAACACTATAATAAAGTTCCTTTCCATTAAGTATTTTCAAGTTATCAGGCTGGAAAGATACAGTACCGTCAGTATTATAGCATTACTCGAAAGTGATTTTTACGTGATCTTAACAATGCTATTTCAAGTCACATTAACATTTACTACTTAATGCACCACCTAAAACCCTGCAACTTTTATATGAAACATTTTTTTCTCGAATGCGTATTTTTCGAAATATTAAAAGGGGTTCCAATACTTCTTGTATACTAATATAATTCAGAAACTGGACATAGAAAGTTTCTGTAACTTGACATATTTGATCAAGGACACAAGAACTATAACATCCCAGTGAGCATTATTGAGAGGATGAGCTCTTTAAGAGGACTTTTTACAGACTTAATTAAATTTTCTTAGAAATGATATCAGTAAGTTATCTTTTTGTAAGATATCTTTCACAAGAGCTCTTTATGATATCTCTTCATAGATATCTCTAAAATCTGTAGCAAGCGTGCCATTTAAGATATTTAACGAAAGCCGCACACATGCGCAAGCAACGTACATGTGAACTAGAGACCCTGTGTTCTAGTGTAAACTGCGTGCCACTGCATGGATACATGATCATTTATCGATGAACGCAATTTTTTGCAAGCTTTGTAGGGGCCGCGCTGTTGTGTCCGCCTACGTGTACATATATTTAGATTTGGAGTTTTATTCAGTATCGGACACGTCGAACATCCACAATTTATCATCAACATAAATTTGTAGCTTCTTCAAAGTCATTTTTTATGAATTTCGGAATCCTATAATTTGTATCACTTTACAGATAGTCTCCTTCCGGCCTAAGGGGTCGTTCCCACTGAGCGCGTCTCGCGTCGCGTCATGCGTCGCGTTACAAGGTAGCCAATCAGAACGTCTGTTTTATTGCATCATCTCCGACGCGACCTTCTTGCGCGACGCGTCGGTTTGGTTCGTTTGGTTGCTTGACATTCTCGCGTTTGCCATAATAACATAATTTCATACATACATACTATACTCATTTTGTTTCAATCGTAGGTCTCCTATATTTAATACACTGTTTTAGGTCATATACTGTTTTACAGAAAACAGATAATCAGATTTGTACTATATTTTAATTTAAAGGTTATGTTTACGTTTATTGCAACCAATAACCTGGCGAACTAGTACATTCTGCGCATGCGTTGATTTGCCGCGACGCGTTCAGTGTGAATAACAAAAAACACCATGTCTTGAACTTGCGTCGTGACGCGACGCTTGACGCGCTCAGTGAGGGTGCCATTACACGGAGCGCGGAAACGCGGAACGAGAGTGAAACCAATCGCGAGCATTCTGCAGTTTTTGTTACGCTCGCGATTGGTTCCCTTCTCGTTCCGCGTTACGCTAATCCGCGTTTCCGCGCTTCATGTAATGGCACCCTGAGATCGACCCCTAAATAACTTTCGCGCATGAACCACGCATGGACTACACCATAGACATAGTATATCTAGACCAAGTGTTGAGGAGTGGGGGCCGATGTGCACGTAGAAAAGGACATACTCTGTTTCGTGCCCCTTGCGTTCTCTCTCGCTCGCACAGAGCATAGCGCTCTCTTTCGTCATGCTACGTGCGAGCGAGAGAGAACGCAAGGGGCACGAAACAGAGTATGTCCTTTTCTACGTAGACATCGGCCCCCACTCCTTAAATAAAGGCAAACGCTCGGTCTAGATATACTATGTCTATGGACTACACCATCTCGGGAGCTGAGGCAGCTCATGCTCATGCGCTCTCATGCGCTGCACAACATGGCGCGGCGTTGTGGTGAGAGACCGTTTCCATGCGCGCATGAACTGCGCATGGATTGAAACGGAACGATCTCGTGCGCTCCTATGCGCATCATGCGAGAAACGGAACGCACCCTTAGTACTCACAGGTCTTATTACTAGCAGGCCTTAAGACTAGGATGCGGTTATACCTAGCGGACATAGTACTAACAGGCAATTCTAACTAGCGGACTTATCTCTAGCATGCGGCTTCTATTTACAACGCGGTATTTACATGCAGCTTATATACTAGTGTCGGGTTAGGTGGTGAGGTATTGCGGGCAAGACCGAGTGTCACGTCGGGCCAGCCTTGGCAACGGAAACCGGCGAAACCCGGCAGGGCTGAGCGAAACCTCAGCCCGGGTAGGTGCTAGGAGCCGGCGAAACCCGACAGGGCTAAGAGAAACCTTAGCCCGAGGAGTGGTGACAGGAGTTGGCGAAATCCGACGGGGCTGAGCGAAACCTCAGCCCGAAGGTAGAGATAGCCGGCGAAACCCGGCAGAGCCAAGAGAAACCTTGGCCCCGAGAGGTAGTAGGTACTTCGTAGGTCGGTGTATGGAGTCGGATCGCAGGACGGAATCTGAACGATCTCGTGCGCTCCTATGCGCATCATGCGAGAAACGGAACGCACCCTAGATATACTATGTCTATAGGTGTACTTCTATGTACCCCCCTTATCTCAGGGAACGAATCGTTGACGCGTAGTGTACAACATACTACACACAAGACTTCTCGCATGTGTATGTGTTTTGCACTGCAGGTACAGAAATATTATATAATTATACAATATGTTGATACATATTTTTTTTTTATTGGGAGTGTGTGGTCAAACTTGATTTAAATTCAATATATTGAATTTAAGCAATGTTTTAAGAAATTACGTTGTTATACTTGTTCGAGAATGGTTATGTTCTGTTAAATCATATCAATTAGATATATAACTACAAATTTTTTAATACGTTTTAGCTAAATCATGGGAAAACAATTCGGAAATCTTGCCAAAATTAATGGCATTGTCTTTTTCCGTCTTAGTCCATATGAACAAAAAGCCTTCAAGGGAATAATCTCCGAAGGTGTACCGAACTTGATACGACGTTTCCAAGATCGTGTATTCCGTGTTGCACCTTGTAAGCATATTTGATAATTACATAATTAATATGTTAGATGAGATAGGAGTTACCAATGACTAGTAATCCACTTTTTTATGGTGATATCTGTGATACCAACAATATTTAAATTAATTAAAACATTTGCGACAAATAAATTGTAATATACTTGTTATATATATACTTTAACTTCTAAATAAAATAGAATGTATGAATGCGCCATAGAAAAGTCACTAGAGAAAATAAGAGAAATGCGTTATATATATTAATATTGGCCACAATTTAATTATATTTATATATATTATATATATATTATATATATTACTCTATGTCATTCATAAATTTCTTTTTAAATTGTGCTTAAAGAAAAGACTCCAAGTGGAGTGTAATGTTATAGAATAGCATTATATCTTATATCTTATACCGTAAAATAGGTTTCACATCTTTAATATAATTTTAAAGATTTTTGTAAGTTTATCATTTTGACAAAAAAACATCATATAATATCTATCTTTTTATTTATTAAGAAATATTTATTATTAAATAATAAATTTTATTATTGAAATATTACCATTTATATTATTTTCAATCGTGTGCTCATTATTGTTTTGTCCTGCAGAATTTTGATTAACATTCAAATGTTGCTCCTCTGCTGGAACACCTACAACAAAAAAAATTTAAATAATTATTTTGCTTTATAATGATTAAAACAATTTAAGAATAATAAATTCATAAATGTATATTTCGATATAAAGAAACTACAATACAAATTAAACCTATTCAACATATGTGTATATATATACACATATTTTCATGTATATGTATGTGATTAATGATAATGAAAATATTAATGATAATAAGAATATCTATTTCTGACTTTTATCAATAAGACAATGTGTATATATGCAAATAGATATTGCTCCAGTACTATAATATATATAATAATCACAATAATCTAATAATTTATAATTAAACACTTCCAATAATAAAAATTTCTGGCGTAGTTAAACGTGCAAAATTTACTCAGCATATATAATTGCATATTTATTTTGCAATTTAATGATGCATTTTAATGCTCTAATAATGGATCATTTATTTGTCACAGTTTTCATGTTTTCTTACTTGCTTGTAAGTTGGGCAAAGGAGAAGAATGATGCTTTTTCTCGCAAAAACCCCAAGGACTATGAAAATGATACGTAAAATATAAGTGAATAGATTTTTAAGTTTAATAATGTAGACACATCTAGATAGTATATTGTAAATTGCCAATCAATCTTCAGCATTGAAATAAAAAAATAAACTATTAATATATATATTAGAAAATATCTTGGATTTTCTTTCTTTATATAAATTCATTGCTCCTTTTTTTACACAATCCAAATAAAATATAAAATGCAATTATGTTACATAAGAAAAAGAAGATTTCACATATTTTTAAAAAAAGTCTATTAAGAGGATAAGTTTTATTATTAATATAAAAATACATTTTGTCTATATTAAATTTGATATATCTTAGACATTCTATTTAATTATATATATATATATATAAAGGGTGTTCCACCAAAAGTGGCCACCCCCTTTTATCTTTTAAACTAAAAGAGATAGACCATAACAAATATATATCAAACTATATGGTTCAAACTGAACTCTATTGTGAGCATAATGGTTGCTTTCAAAAGCTATTGGTGTTAATGAACGGAGAGGTATGCCATATCGCAGGGCCGAAAATGAAAAGGTAAACGTCGCCCGCGATATTTCAAGTTGTTAAAACACGTATAAGGTATAAAATATTTACATTATATCAAACATCGTTGTATTTGTTTCAAACAGTGCTACAACTTTTATCATATCGAAAAATTCACATTATAAAAAAATTATGCATACCTTTGTTCGTTAACATAGATAGCTTTTGAAAGCTGAAACCATTATGCTCACAATAGAGTTCAGTTTGAACCATTTAATTTGGGTCACCTTTAATTTTTTAAATGGAACTGCCTACTTTTCATTGCATATTCTGATAGCTTATCTCGAGAGCCTTTCAAAACACTATAATAAAGTAATTTTTTAAGTACTTTTTGGGTTATTTTATATTTTAATCTGATATATTTTGATATAAAAAATCAAATATCTCGTAAAATATTTAGTTTTCGATAATCTTACCGTAATACTTTTATGTACAAAATAATGAGATAAATCAATTAGTAAAAAAAAATTGTTTTTAAGAAAAAGTATGTAATCATGTGTCCCCCTTTGAGCCATACAACTTTTGTTTAAAACATTTTTGTCTTAAACTTATAGATTTTAAGATATTTCAATGGATACATTAAAATGGCCTATCCTGTATTGTATTAGGTGTACAAATAAGTTTCCGCTGTTTTTTATCAAAAATTGGACATTTATTGTGAAAGAACGGACCCTAATGTTTTATTTGAAGTATTGTCCATTGTTTGCCACTACTTTTTCCCATCTTTCTGGCAGCATACGGATACCGCGTCGGAAGAATGCTTCATCTTTTGAGGCTATCCACGAATCGACCCAATTTTTGGTATCTTCATATGATGTGAAGTGTTACTCAGACAGGCCATGCGCCATCGATCTAAACATGTGGAAATCAAAAGAAGCAATGTCTGGTGAATACGGCGGGTGAAACTTGATGAAATTTATTTAGTTAAAAATAGTGCAGTCAAACTATTGTGTAAAAGAAAACTACTGGAATTAAGAATGAAAGAAACTGAAAATCCAGCCGAGTTTTTTAATGACTTTGAAAAACTGATGAATGAACTAAAAAATGCTGGTGAAACTGTGAGCAACGATGATAAATTAAACTATCTACTGTTGACGCTTCCTAAGAGTATGTCACATATAGTTGATGTAGTTGATGCTTTACCAGATAAAGGCAAATCAGTAGAATACGTAAAATCCAAACTAACATTAGAATTTCAAAAACGTGAAGATAACAATGGTAACATAAAAAATAATCTTTAAGCATTTAATTCCCAAATGCCAAAAAAGGTAAGAATTTTAATCAACAACAAAATAACAAATATTTTAATTCAAGAAACTTCAACTTTAATCAATCTAGCAATTCAAGATATCAAAATAATCAGGAAAAGCCAGATAATTAGATAAAAAGATGTTATAAATGTAACAAACTAGGACACATAGAGCGTTTTTGTTGGAACAATTCAAATGGACAAAACAGATATTCAAGAAATCCCAACAGAAGTAATTTAATGAGAATCGCTGGAAATTCAGTTGTAAATGACGAAAGTGAAAGAAATACTTTTAATGTCGAAGTTATGACAACGGCTAAAAAGTCAAATGAAAAAAACATGTTAGTTGAAGAAGTTACATGGTTATTGGATAGTGGTTGCTCAGATCATATTGTGAACTCTGATAAATATTTCTCGACGTCTGTAAAGTTGGAAACTCCTGTGGATATTAAAGTGGGTGATGGCTTCTCACTACAATCCGATAAAATTGGAAATATTACTATTTTTTTTAACGTTGCTGATAAACAAATTGAAACCGAAATAAAAGACGTTTATTATGTGCCAAAAATGAAACAAAACTTATTAAGCATTTCGACTATTGTTGTTCAAATTACTGGGGCTGTCTACCGAATACAATTGATGAGATTGAGTCGAGCACTCAAGGAAAAGCGCGCCCACTACTCCAGACACGACAAAGTTATTCTCCTGCATGATAATGCTCGTCCACATGTTGCGGCGCCGGTCAAAACCTATTTGGAAACACTCAGTTGGGAAGTTTTACCCCAGCCGCCGTATTCACCAGACATTGCTCCTTCTGATTTCCACATGTTTAGATCGATGGCGCATGGCCTGTCTGAGCAACACTTCACATCATATGAAGATACCAAAAATTGGGTCAATTCGTGGATATCCTCAAAAGATGAAGCATTCTTCCCACGCGGTATCTGTATGCTGCCAGAAAGATGGGAAAAAGTAGTGGCAAGCGATGGACAATACTTTAAATAAAACATTAGGTTCCGTTCTTTCACAATAAATGCCCAATTTTTGATAAAAAACGGCGGAAACTTATTTGTACACCTAATAGTTGTAAGTACGCTTATTGTATATGAAACACAATTTTAGGATAAGTTAGAATAAGCTACACCTTCTGTAAAAACAACTACACCTCTTGCTCTTTTATGTACTTTTATATTTGTGATAGCTGCACTTTCCGTACAGCACTTCGGCACTTTTTGCCGAACTTGTGATTTTGCGGCGTGATTAGTTTAATCGGTTAATTAGCCATTATTATTAATTATTTTGGTATTTGCGTTGACCGCGGAGTAAGATAAAGCGGTTTTATACATTTTATGTATTATTTTATATTTTTTATACGCGCTAGAGACTAAGTGCGGCGAAAAGCGGCGTGCGCATGCGTCGGACCGCCCAGTGGCGCGCTAAAGTGGGAACGGCGAGTAGTGGGAATGCTCTAGAGTGGGAATGCCCGGGAGTGGGAAAAGGGTATATAAGGCGGCGCGGAGCGTCAGTCGAGGCCTTTTTCCGGTAGTTCCAGCGACATAAATCCCGAAAACCGACACTCAGATATTTTTTCTGTTTTAAGTTTAGATTATTTTAATAAGGCGCAATACGATCTCCAGCAGTGTGGAGACGCGCACCGAGTACCTGAATTGTGAAAAAGTTTTATTTATATTAAATATTTATATTTTTATAGTAAAATATAGTCACTTCAGTGTTTTGTTATTAAAATACCCTTGAGCCTGTGCTATTCACTCCAGCCAAGCCTGTGATTATCCAGAGTAACCCTTAACCACGGGGCGTTGATCCTGCAATGTCCGACGGCAATCTGAAACAGAAGGAAGAAATTGGGTAACAAATTCGTGATTCCTGCGCCGAGCCTGTGCTTCAACGAGTAACCTTAACCATCGGGCGTTGATCCTGCGAAGTTTCCAGTGGCGGTCTGTAACAGAAAAAGACGAGGGAAGGTACACAGCGGAAG
>NW_021852055.1:232732-244215 GCF_003651465.1 Formica exsecta
GCTACTATGTGGTTTTTTTTTAGTTTTACACCCCCACCCATCCACCCACGCACCCACATATGCACTTACACACGGACAACCGATTTTTTCGAAGAATTGGTACCAAAAATTTGCTAATTTTTCGGGGAGGGTTACTATGTGATATTTTTTTAGTTTTACACCCCTACCCATCCACCCACGCACCAACACACCATGTTTCACATTTATGGACCGATTTTCTCGAAATTGGTGTCAAAATTTTGCAAATTTTTCGGGGATGGCTACTATGTGTTTTTTTTTAGTTTTACACCCCCATCCATCCACCCACGCACCCACATACGTACTTACACATGGACAACCGATTTTTTCGAAAAAATGGTACCTAAATTTTGCTAATTTTTAAGGGAAGGCTATTATGTGATTTTTTTTTAGTTTTACATCCCCACCCATCTATTTGGGGGGTTTTGAAACATCACCTATCCACCTATGTACCCACACACGCACAAACGATTTTTTTTAAATTGGTCAAATTTTTGGGGTATGGCTAATATGTGTTTGTTTTTTAATTTTACACACTCACCCACCCACTCACGTACTCATACATGCATCTACACACGCACAAATATCGATTTTTTAAAAATTGGTATTAAATATATCCTTACCAAATAAAAAAATTTTGCTAATAGAATAAAATTTATAAACAGAAAAATTATAAAAATAAATTATAGCAAAAAATAGTGGATTAATGGTGAATACATAATAATAGTGGATTAACGGTGAGTACGTCAATCATTAAAAAAAATATGTGAATAAATAATAAAAAATATAACATCTATTATATGCCAGATAAAATATTAAAGACGGATAGACTTAGAAGCCCAGACTTAGAAACCCGCGCGAAGCGCGGGCCTATAAGCTAGTATACGTATATTTTTTGGTCGCTAATATAAATAAATATTTTAGGCACCTCCCCATTCTGGCTCGACATTTTATAATTATCATGCATTGCATAGTGTAGTATTGTTGGCTATCTGTGACGCGAATTACTGTTTTAGTCTTGTCGATATTGGAGCAGAAGGGCGTCAGAGCGATGGAGGAATATTTCAAAGAAGTGAAATAGGTATTGCTTTTGAAAACAATTTATTAAATGTGCCTTCTCCTGAAAATGTTTCAGAGAATTGTAATTTACCATTTGTTTTGGTGGGAGATGAAGCGTTCGCATTAAGAACATATATGATGCGGCCATTTTCTCGAAATTCTCTGACTTACGAAAAAAGAATCTTTAATTATCGGTTAAATCGAGCACGGCGTATCATTGAAAGCGCATTTGGTATTTTGGCATCTCGATGGCGAATATTCCGTAAACCAATTATAGCATCTTTGAAAACTGTCGATAATCAAGGATTATCGGAGGAGAAGAATAATAATTGTCAAGGCATCGATTTGCCTTCATAATTTTGTAATGAAGCATGAATTAAGGAAACCGGTGAATGAACGACGATATATGTTTGATAGAATGGAATACAATGAATGTGGAGCTCTGAGAGATATTGCTAACATAGATATACGTGAACAACGTAATGCTATAACAATAAGAAATAAATTTGTTAATTATTTCACGAATGAAGGAGCGGTATCTTGGCAACACGAAGCTGTTCAGAATAATAACATGTAACATAAGCATGAGAGAGACTTTACTTTAAAAAAACATGTACATGTTAAGAAAACGTTTTTTTACATAATAAATTTATGTATGTAGCTTATGTATGTTACGACGATATATGTTTGATAGAATAGAATACAATGAATGTGGAGCTCTGAGAGATATTGCTAACATAGATATACATGAACAACGTAATGCTATAACAATAAGAAATAAATTTGTTAATTATTTCACGAATGAAGGAGCGGTATCTTGACAACACGAAGCTGTTCAGAATATTAACATGTAACATAAGCATGAGAGAGACTTTACCTTAAAAAAACATGTATATGTTAAGAAAACATTTTTTTACATAATAAACTTATGTATGTAGCTTATGTATGTATCTATGTGCAAAACTGAATATGCAAGAATAAGATCTTTTATAACATTTCTATCTGTACCGAACGTTTGTCTACAATAAATATTATAATCTTAAAAAAAGGAACATATTTTTTCATGTAGTAAAACATAATATTGAACAATGAAACATTTGTTATATTTTTAAACTAAACACGTAATAAATTCTTTAATCACATAACCAAAACAGGAAATCCTTCCTTTTTAATACTATTAATAATATTGCTGTATTTTTCTTAATATCATATTATTATAATAAAAACAATATATTTTTGAATCTTGTATAACTTATCATGGAGTAACTGCATTATTTCCATTTCAGTTGATAATCTGCTTTTCAGATCTAGCATCCGTAAAGTATCTGTAATGCTGCGACAGAATAGATCTACCGAGTCTGTTACTGCAGGTGGTGTTGGTTCTTTTAAAGTTGAAAGTTCTCGTAATAATTTGTCTTCGATAGTAGTAGATCGTCGTGAGCGTTCTAAAATGGAAAAACAACATATAATTAAAAGTTATTATTAATTTAAAAGGTTTTGAAGTTGATATTTGGATTTTTAAAGCTGTACTTGATGATTTACTAAAATTGTGACTTTCGGAACTTGTCAATGGAGAAGATGATAAAGACTGAGAACATGTATTGGATAACGAAAAATCAGCTGTAGGTGATGTAAGCGGAGGTTGAACTTGAGCATATGATGAAAGCGGACTGTCAACGTGAGAAGTTCTCAATGAAGTATTATAATTTGATGATGAAGTAAGCGGCTGTAATTTTCTATTGAGACATATATTCGACACATGCCTAAAATAAATTATAAAATATGATATGAATGAGTGTCTCATTTAACATCAATTCTTTAGCATCAATTGCAATGTTAATCAAAATGTGACATACTTACTTTCGCTGTTCCATACTATCATCTAAAGATGACATTAACTCATAATATTTATAGTTAGGATGTTTTTGGGCTGCTGCAGATGATCCACTGGGTAGTTTTTTTTTCATATCACTTCGGATCTTTATATATCGATCACGTTGAATTTTCCAGCGTCTCTTTAATTCTTCAACTGGTATCTGATCTATATAAAATTATAATAAATGATAATTTTAACATTCACACACAGGGTGAACAGCTTTTCACAGCTTGTCTCACAACATAATATAAAATCTAAATGGAAATTTTCAAGAATTGTAATTTATTATTATTAGGTGTACAAATAAGTTTCCGCCGTTTTTTATCAAAAATTGGGCATTTATTGTGAAAGAACGGAACCTAATGTTTTATTTGAAGTATTGTCCATCGCTTGCCACTACTTTTTCCCATCTTTCTGGCAGCATACGGATACCGCGTCGGAAAAATGCTTTATCTTTTGAGGCTATCCACGAATTAACCCAATTTTTGGTATCTTCATATGATGTGAAGTGTTGCTCAGACAGGCCATGCGCCATCGATCTAAACATGTGGAAATCAGAAGGAGCAATGTCTGGTGAAGACACTAGCGGGTGGGGTAAAATTTCCCAATTGAGTGTTTCCAAATAGGTTTTGACCGGCGCCGCAACATGTGGACGAGCATTATCATGCAGGAGAATAACTTTGTCGTGTCTGGAGTAGTGGGCGCGCTTTTCCTTGAGTGCTCGACTCAATCTCATCAATTGTGTTCGGTAGACAGCCCCAGTAATGGTTTCGTTTGGTTTGAGCAACTCATAATACACGACACCAAGCTGATCCCACCAAATGCATAACAAGAGTTTTTTTCCATGAATATTAGATTTAGCTGTAGATGTTGAAGCATGGCCAGGTGGTCCCCATGATTTCTTCCTTTTTGGATTATCATAGTGGATCCATTTTTCATCACCAGTGATTATACGGTGCAGAAAACCCTTTCGTTTATGTTTGGCAAGCAGCATTTCACATGTGAACTATCGGCGTTCAACGTTTCTCGGCGTCAGTTTATATGGAACCCAATTTCCTTGTTTTTGAATCAATCCCAATGATTTCAACCGATGTGAAATTGCTTGTTGAGTCACTCCCAATGTAAGTGCAAGTTCTTCTTGCGTTTGGCACGAATCTTGATCCCATAATGCTTCCAATTCCGTGTCTTCATACACTTTCGGTCTTCCGCTACGTTCTTTGTCTTCGATGTCAAATTCACCGTTCTTAAACTTTTGAAACCACTCATGACAACTTCTCTCACTTAAGGCAGCCTCACCATATGCTTCTACAAGCAATCGATACGCCTCAGCTGCAGATTTCTTCAAATTGAAGAAGTAAATCAAAAGTTCCCGCAAATGACGCTTATTCGGCTCAAAACTCGACATTTTTGCACACAAAAGAATATATTATTCTGATAAAAAATCACTAATATTAATCACTAATATTTTAAGGTTATGTTATTGACTGACGTCCAATCTTACGATAAGGACGTTTTACATCTGACAATTTTAACCATAACTTACTGGTGGCGCCAACTTTTGTCAAACGGCGGAAACTTATTTGCACACCTAATATATACTGTTTATGTTTTATAATTATTTATATTAAGTTTATACAGGGTGAATCATTTTAATGTCCCACCCTAAATATTTTTTTTCCTACGCCTTTTGCAAAAAAATGTTTCGTATAAAAGTTTTATGGTTTTGAGAGGGACATAAAATAGTGCTATTGCACAGTAGGCTAGGAGACCGGAAAAAGTGGCCAAAATTCAATTCGAAAAATAGCATGGAAGAATATTTTATTATAATATATAGCTCTTTTTACAGCTTTTTCCAAAGTTTCATGATATTTGAATAATTATTGTTCATATAGTAACTATTTGAATTTTAAAAATATAATCGATATATATCGATATATATCGATTATATTTGGACACGCATGACTACGTTCTTATAAATTAAAAACTGATAATCTTTACCTCTTAATCTTAAACTAATCCTTTTTTCCGTGCAAAAATTTATTTTTCCGTACTTTCTCCCCCATCAATTACATAGGTAATTTTTTTCATTTTTGGTGTTTTTTATATTATTACATTTTTTAAAGATTATTATTAGAATTCTTTAGTTTCTATTTGAAAGTCAAAAATCCAATAACAGACAATAGTTTTGAGATTTTCCTAAAATTGCCCGAAACTCGATTTTTGGTACATTTTTTCATATTTAAAGTGCCTTGAGCATTAAGATTTACTAGAGATGATTTTTTTTATTAAAGAGGAAATTTTGGATCAAATTCCTGATGATGATTACAAGGATTTAGGGCAAGGGGACTCACTTTAATAAAGCATCCCCTCCGCCCAAAAGTGAGCGGCAAGAGGACTCATGTAAAACAAGCACTCCAAAGGGGTCTGAAATCACACTGCAACCTCCACGTGGTAGACTCTGGTAACTACAAGGCTAATTTTGTAGGCTAATAACAGGTATCAATATGTTTTTTAAATTCGGAATAAGCAGCGACTCCGAAAATTCCCGAGTGGGGATTTGAGTGCAAACCCTACTAAATTCCACAATTTCGGCCGCCATATTGGGCCCGCCATTTTGTATTATCAATTTTCTATATCAAATTCGGAATCATCCACCCCGAAAATCGCTGAGAAAGAATTTTTGTGCCAATCCGATCAACGTTTGACTTTTGGTCACTTTTTCCAGTTTCCTCACTGTGTATTGGTTTGATTTTAGATAAAGATCGTGAGGTTATTTTTCAAGGTTATCTTTATTTTTTTAATAGAACCAGCTTAAATGTTTTTGTATAAATCGATTTTTGGAATATTTGACAAAAAATTATAAGAATAGGATAACTAAAAATTGAATAGTTCATGAGATATTTTTATACTTTAATTTGATATAATTTTACATAAATTATGAAATATCTCGCAAAATATTCATTTTCCGATTATCTTACTTCGATACTTTTATGCACAAAATAAAATAAGAGAAATCAATTGGTGTAAAAAAACATAGTTAGTTTCTAAGAAAAAATATAGCTGTTCATTGCAAATTCATGTTTACTTCATGTTTAGTTCATGTTTTTAAAAATATAATTTTCATTTTTTAAGGCCGGTATTCATAGTCCGTTTTTATATTTAAGATCATCTCAAGTATGGTCTTAAGATGCTATGCGGCTATTTTTGGTTGAATAGGATCTTAAGACGACCCAAGACCACACTTAAAACGATCTTGGATATAAAAACAGACTATGAATACCGGCCTAAGACTTAATACTAACACCGACGAGATACTATTAAAGATCGTTAGCCCTAGGTAAATTTGTGTGACTATTAAGTGGGCCTGATGGGTCTGGAGGTAATTGAAGTATGTTGTCATTACCGGTCGTTTCACTGCATCGAAGCCCATACAGCACACAAAGATTGCATACATATTGTAGCAATCTTTCACCGCAATATTGCAACTTTGCAAATTCACTGCAAAATGTTGCTGCATCATTGCTGTGGAATTGCAGCAATGATAAAATGTCCGCTTTCAGGAATATTGCAACAAAATATTATAGCAACATTGCAATGTAATGAATTTGCAATGATGTATATATATTTATTTTGGGGTATATAAATATGTAATTATTGACGATACATTGTAATTAAATGTCTTTATTTGTACTTATGTTAACGTTATAAATAACATAACATTGCACATAACATATTATTGCACTTAACATGTTCACGAAATAAAAATAAATTTTTTTTTATATTAGAAAAATATATAAAAATGCTTCAGCTTTACGCGCCGCTTTTATTACCACTAATAATTTATTGAATTTTGTCCATTATTGTTTTCCTTTGTTAAATGTCTGTAAAAATAAAATAGGAGTTAAAATTCATATTTACATAAAAATATACATACTGCAAATATACATAAATATTTTTATCAAATATTTTAAAGTTAATATCTACAGCAAAATAGAAAATTAGAGAAAGCAAAAAATATCCACATAAAAAATATACAAACATATATCATAGATAAATATAATTTTTACTTTTGCGATCTCAATAATTTTAAGGTTATATAGGTTATTAACCTTAGGACATGCTATTCTATTATAATTAATTAATGCATAATATATTAGGTCACTATAATAAAACATAATATTATCAAAAAGCTCTTACCTTTTCTCGTACGCAACAATAAAAAATGTGAATCACGAAATACACGACAATCACAGATATGTGCAGCAAGACCGGCACCTACTACATACGCACACAATCGCGAACGCGTACATGTGCTGCGCAAAGCATACAGTGCAGCAATATAAGCCAATTTAAGAAAAATGTTTTAATAAAATGAACCATTTAGTATTGTTTATCGTTAACATCTTTCATGTAGAAATATTGCAAAAAATTATTTTATTATAATATTTTATTATTAAAATTATATAAAAATTGAATTTTGCAATATTTCCGAAATATTAATGTCATGTTGCTACAAGTGTGCTGGTACTTTGTGGCTCTATATTTCTGCAACGTCTTTGTAATGTTGCATTGCAATTTGCAACATTGCAATGTTGCTGCAATATAATTGCAATGATCTGTGCTGTATGGGAGATAATTACACAAATTATTTAATTCATGCGGTTATTTTAGTTCATCCACTTATTGTTTTATTATCGAAAACATCGACGGGATATTATTAAAGACCGATGGTTTTATGAGATTTAGCATATTACTGGAAAAAAAGAAAAAAACCAGGGTTGTGCCGTAGATTTCAAAATTACGTCTACATGAATTGCTCATGTATTGTTTACATAATATTTACATGGATTTTTTTCATAGACAATGTAATATTTCTACAATAATAACCGAATATTTCTACAATAATTTTGTAATTGAAGCTGTTGGCCACTTCCTTCTCGATTGATAGGATGACTAAATCGGATAACCGTGTCTGCGTCATTGTACTTCTAAGATAATTTTTTATTATTTTTAATTTGGAAAAAGTTGCCTCACCAGTTGCCACAGATATTAGCATAGTTAATAATATTCGAAACGCTATTGTTAAATTGAGAAATATTTTCACAAGGCCATTTCCAGCTAATTTATTTAAAATTTCAATTGGGGATTGCAAGGTGTTTTGTTGTATATCTGAAAAGGTTGTTTTATATAGATTTATCTCGTCAAACAGTTCAATAGCATTTATATCAGAATAATTTAAATTTTTGTTATAAAGTTTTGATTCTAAAGTTTTACATTGATTTAAAGTAACATCGGAAGCATTAAAGTCATACAGAAATTTGAAAGCATTACTATTACAATTTAGCTGATCGAATCGTTCTTCCAAAGAATTCAGAGCTACATCAATGATATAATTAAAAAATTCTACTTTAAATTTCTGTCTAGCATCTGTAATTGGTTCATTTGGACATTGATTACTAAATTGCAGGGTTGGGAAGTAACGCGTTACTTCTAATGCCGTTACCGTTACAGTTACTTTTTTTCGGTAACTGTAACAGTAATGGCGTTACAAATTTTGTTTGTAACGGAAAAAGTAACTTCGTTACATTTTTCGGTAACGAGTAACGAATTTAACAGTTACTTTTATCGTTACTTTTTTTGAATTTATTCTGTATAATTTTCATACAAAGGAAAATATTGATAAGAGTGTTGGAATGCAGCATTACATGAAAACTACTGAAAACTCATTTTGGTATCTTGTTTCTTTGTAAGACAATGTTTAAAAATTTTTAGTGTTTAATTTGATCTTGTATTAAAAAAAAAATTGTATGTAAAGTTATTGTTATATATAAAAAAAACTAACGGAAATTGTAACGACTCGTTGCCGTAGGTCGTCACATTAAGCACAATCCGCGATACAATAGTGCGACCCGCAACTTGGCGGCCTACGCGCTCGCGCGTCCGCGCGTAGTTCCGGACGACGCCAC
This sequence comes from Formica exsecta, assembly GCF_003651465.1. NCBI lineage: Eukaryota > Metazoa > Arthropoda > Insecta > Hymenoptera > Formicidae > Formica > Formica exsecta. The sequence goes on from NW_021852055.1 coordinate 241,652, forward strand.
TACGCGGCATAGGTCGAGCGAGCCAACCTGGAAGTAGAAAGCGGTCAAGCGGGGATATAAGGCAGACCCTTTGCGGAGAAATCGTATATTTGTTTTTAACAACTAAGTTTCAATTGCAGAAACACCGATTCAATAATTGATTGTGACTCATGATAACAGCAAATCCGACTTCACTACATATAATCAATTTACTTTCCATCTGCGAAATGATAAAATTTTTTATTAAAAGGGATTATTTTTACCTATGGATTGACTATGATAAATTCCAATTCAATTGCATTAAAACAGGTTTAATTATAACTTTATGAAATCGTATAATTTCGCATTGAGGTGGAGATATATCATCCAACATTAACCTCGCCTGAAGCGTACTAAATTCGATTTGACTATTTTCAATCGGTTTTAATACCGCATTTTCGGTGCAGAAATCCCGATCGATTCGGATTACATTTTTTTAAATCCGTTTTAATTGACCATTTTCGGCAGGGATCTTTGGCATTTATTTCAATATCTATAAAACCATTTTTACAATATTCTCTTAAAAAACGGTTATATTTTCAATTAAGTGTATACATTGTGGTATGTTAATTTGATGCAACTGCAAAGATTTTGAAACGATGTTGATTCTTTGTAAAATGTCATACCAACAGAGCACGGATAATATAAACTCATAATTTGCAATTTTTTTCGGCGATACTATGAGCTACATTCTTAGGAATATTATCATTTGCACTTTCAAAAATCTCCAAAAGACTATCATAAATAATTGGTAAATTATAACGTAAAGCTTTTACTGCATTCATACGCGATGACCATCGTGTAGATGATACATTTTTTGGTGTTAAACCATAGTCCGAATTGCCGAAATGTTTTTTTAAAATATCCAACCGATTTGTAGATCGAGAAAAAAAATTAAAAAATTTCTTGTATTATTGAAAAAAATGAAAATGATTCCGATGATGCATCAGCTGCATCATTTACTACTAAATTTAAGGAGTGACATGCGCAAGGAACAAAAAAGGCTAAAGAATTTTTATCTAAAATTTGTTGTTGCACTCCATTGTTTTTTTCTCTTCATATTTGAACCATTATCGTAACCTTGATCTCTCAGATTTTGTATATCTAAATTATTTATTGATAGAAATTTTAAAATAGCACTTGCAATGGCTGCACCTGTTTTACTATTTTCTTTAATAAAACCAAGAAAGTGTTCATAAATTTTAAATTGATTATTTTTATATGAAACAAAACGCACCACTATTGTTAATTGCTTCTGATGGGAGATATCTGGTGTTGAATCTACAATGATCGCAAAATACTTACTTGAATTAATTAAAGAAATTATTGAATCGGAAATTAATTTAGACATAGATGATAATAGCTCATTTTGTATATGATTACTTAAATAATGCTGTCCATTTTCTTTTATTATAAATTGACGTAAGTGTTCAGCCATGGTTGAGTCAAATTCGGCTAACATCTGCACAAGTTGTAAGAAATTACCATTATTTGGGTTATATAAAGTATTAGATTTACCTCGGAAAGCTAAATTTTGTTGAGCAAGATATTTAACAATTAGAATTATTCGTTTAAAGACATTTCTCCAGTGTTCTTGTTCAATATTAAAAATCTTTTCATTATGAAAGTCTATAGTGTGCTGAGAGATCATTCCGTTAGCGAAAAGTTGCCAAGATTTAAAAGCATCAAGATGTTTTTTGGTTTGCTCATGATCTTTAACGACACGATATATATTCGATCAATCAGAATAGCCAGAGAGACTGGAGAATTTATTTTCATTTCGTTGATATAAAGAACAAGAAAAACAAAAAACAGCATTTTTAGATTTTGAATAAACTAACTAATTTCTGGATAACTTTTCACCGTTAGTCATTGTACGGGTATATGAACTTTTTGAGAAGCAGCTTTTATTTGAATCTAATGGAAAGTCAAAATCCATAATTTGTTTGGGAACGCCATGATCAATTATCTGAGTCCGAAAATCTTGAGAAATTATATCAGGCCAGAGACCTGGATCTTCAAATTGATCGATCCGAACTAATTGAAAACTATTGTCACCGTCGATATTGGTATCAATATCAATATGAATTGACGCAGGAGGTGAAATCGAATTTGGGAAAGCTTCAGAAGGTGAGGGTCTGCGGTCGACGTTGATGGTATTGGGTCTAAAGAAGTAGACATCGAAGAACGCGTACAAAAAGATGTGCTTGCCATCGATGAACTCGTTGAACAATGAAAGGAAGCATTTGATGTAGTTTTTAAAAATTTAGCTAATAAGCCCGATAATTTTTTACCTTCTTCTTCTTTTCTCTTTCTCTCTTGACGAAATTGAAAACCAGAAGGTTTTTTACTATTCATGGTTCCGCATAATTCGTATAAATATTGTAATCAAATAGTGGATCATGTTTATTTTCCAATAATATACGAGAAGAAAATTATCTCGATGAGCGAACACTCTCAATTCAAATACACACTGTATTCTGCGTGCAGGTATTACCGCTTACTGCTTACCGCTACCGCCAGTGATACCTGATACCAGAACGAGG
>NW_021852055.1:244338-260545 GCF_003651465.1 Formica exsecta
TTTTATATAATTATGCAGTCCTGTACAGAGCCGAATTTTGCATTTTGGCTCTTAAAAATTTATAATAAATGAAATACAGCTCATGGCCAACTGCACCTAATCCGCCATGAGCTGTACCTAGTATGTACCTTTCTTGTCAACTTATAAAATATTATTTTAACTCTTTTTTTCAAAAAAATAGCTCTGTACAGGACTGCGGATGATCCTACTGATTACAAATATCACAGGTTTAACATGATTCTCTTTATTTTTTGGCCGTAATACGGGATAAGCGAATTCGTAATTCACGGCTTCCCGCGAGAGGTCTCTACTGTCTCTCCTGCCGACCCTTAAAAGGGATTATTTTTACCTATGGATTGACTATGGTAAATTCCAATTTAATTGCATTAAAACCGTTTTAATTATAACTTTATGAAATCGTATAATTTCGGATTGAGGTGGAGATATATCATCCAACATTATTCTCGCCTGAAGCGTACTAAATTCGATTTGACTATTTTCAATCGGTTTTAATACCGCATTTTCGGTGCAGAAATCCCGATCGATTCGGATTACATTTTTTTAAATCCGTTTTAATTGACCATTTTCGGCAGGGATCTTTGGCATTTATTTCAATATCTATAAAACCATTTTTACAATATTCTCTTAAAAAACGGTTATATTTTCAATTAAGTTTATACATTGTGGTATGTTAATTTGATGCGACTGCAAAGATTTTGAAACGATGTTGATTCTTTGTAAAATGTCATACCAACAGAGCACGGATAATATAAACTCATAATTTGCAATTTTTTCGGCGATACTATGAGCTACATTCTTAGGAATATTATCATTTGCACTTTCAAAAATCTCCAAAAGACTATCATAAATAATTGGTAAATTATAACGTAAAGCTTTTACTGCATTCATACGCGATGACCATCGTGTAGATGATACATTTTTTGGTGTTAAACCATAGTCCGAATTGCCGAAATGTTTTTTTAAAATATCCAACCGATTTGTAGATCGAGAAAAAAAATTAAAAAATTTCTTGTATTATTGAAAAAAATGAAAATGATTCCGATGATGCATCAGCTGCATCATTTACTACTAAATTTAAGGAGTGACATGCGCAAGGAACAAAAAAGGCTAAAGAATTTTTATCTAAAATTTGTTGTTGCACTCCATTGTTTTTTTCTCTTCATATTTGAACCATTATCGTAACCTTGATCTCTCAGATTTTGTATATCTAAATTATTTATTGATAGAAATTTTAAAATAGCACTTGCAATGGCTGCACCTGTTTTACTATTTTCTTTAATAAAACCAAGAAAGTGTTCATAAATTTTAAATTGATTATTTTTATATGAAACAAAACGCACCACTATTGTTAATTGCTTCTGATGGGAGATATCTGGTGTTGAATCTACAATGATCGCAAAATACTTACTTGAATTAATTAAAGAAATTATTGAATCGGAAATTAATTTAGACATAGATGATAATAGCTCATTTTGTATATGATTACTTAAATAATGCTGTCCATTTTCTTTTATTATAAATTGACGTAAGTGTTCAGCCATGGTTGAGTCAAATTCGGCTAACATCTGCACAAGTTGTAAGAAATTACCATTATTTGGGTTATATAAAGTATTAGATTTACCTCGGAAAGCTAAATTTTGTTGAGCAAGATATTTAACAATTAGAATTATTCGTTTAAAGACATTTCTCCAGTGTTCTTGTTCAATATTAAAAATCTTTTCATTATGAAAGTCTATAGTGTGCTGAGAGATCATTCCGTTAGCGAAAAGTTGCCAAGATTTAAAAGCATCAAGATGTTTTTTGGTTTGCTCATGATCTTTAACGACACGATATATATTCGATCAATCAGAATAGCCAGAGAGACTGGAGAATTTATTTTCATTTCGTTGATATAAAGAACAAGAAAAACAAAAAACAGCATTTTTAGATTTTGAATAAACTAACTAATTTCTGGATAACTTTTCACCGTTAGTCATTGTACGGGTATATGAACTTTTTGAGAAGCAGCTTTTATTTGAATCTAATGGAAAGTCAAAATCCATAATTTGTTTGGGAACGCCATGATCAATTATCTGAGTCCGAAAATCTTGAGAAATTATATCAGGCCAGAGACCTGGATCTTCAAATTGATCGATCCGAACTAATTGAAAACTATTGTCACCGTCGATATTGGTATCAATATCAATATGAATTGACGCAGGAGGTGAAATCGAATTTGGGAAAGCTTCAGAAGGTGAGGGTCTGCGGTCGACGTTGATGGTATTGGGTCTAAAGAAGTACACATCGAAGAAACAGTACAAAAAGATGTGCTTGCCATCGATGAACTCGTTGAACAATGAAAGGAAGCATTTGATGTAGTTTTTAAAAATTTAGCTAATAAGCCCGATAATTTTTTACCTTCTTCTTCTTTTCTCTTTCTCTCTTGACGAAATTGAAAACCAGAAGGTTTTTTACTATTCATGGTTCCGCATAATTCGTATAAATATTGTAATCAAATAGTGGATCATGTTTATTTTCCAATAATATACGAGAAGAAAATTATCTCGATAAGCAAACACTCTCAATTCAAATACACTCTGTATTCTGCCTACAGGTATTACCGCTTACTGCTTACCGCTACCGCCAGTGATTGCTTGCTTGCTTGCTTGCTTGGGTTTTGGGATTGGCTCCAGCGAATACTCGCTATACGGCCATAAACTGGTTTAAAGATAGAATAATGTCGTAGATAGAATAGTTCCTCTTGGGGGAAGGAAGGAATTTGTGTTAGGGAGGTGGTAGGAAAGGAAAAATAGGAAAGCGCAGGCCAGGGTCGGAGTCGGGAATCGAACCCGAGTTCTCTGGGATGTGAGCAGTGATGCCAGAATGCCCACGCTAGCAACACGCAACCGTAGTGGAGGGAATACGCACACAAGCGAAAACCGTGTATATGTAATGCGCAGAGCATTCTGCGCATTACATATACACGGTTTTCGCTTGTGTGCGTATCCCCTCCACTACGGTTGCGTGTTGCTAGCGTGGGCATTCTGGCATCACTGCTCACATCCCAGAGAACTCGGGTTCGATTCCCGACTCCGACCCTGGCCTGCGCTTTCCTATTTTTCCTTTCCTACCACCTCCCTAACACAAATTCCTTCCTTCCCCCAAGAGGAACCTACATATATACGACATTATTCTATCTTTAAAACCAGTTTATGGCCGTATAGCGAGTATTCGCTGGAGCCAATCCCAAAACCCAAGCAAGCAAGCAAGCAAGCAAGCATCCATACTTGCTTTTGACAGGTATAGGTTAAGTGTGCAAAATTTCAGATTGTAGTGTTCGTACGCTTTCATTTATAAAAGGGAAGGAGAGAAGGAAGGAATTTGTTTGGGAGGTGGTAGGGAAGGAAAAATAGGAAAGCGCAGGCCAGGGTCGAGTCGGGAATCGAACCCGAGATCTCTGGGATGTGAGTCAGGCGCGCTACTACCTGAGCCACCAGAGGCCCCAACGAGGTCTCGAGTCCCGGGTCTTGGCTCCAGGCTCACCGGCTCGGCAGTGGAAGGGATAACGCACACAAGCGTACATGTGATGTGCAGAGTGCTCTGCGTTATCCCTCCACTGCCGAGCCGGTGAGCCAAGCCAAGACTTTGTTCTGGCATCATTGATTACTGCTTACCGCCTTATGTAGTATAGCGTAGGCTATCTCTGAAGCAAATTTTTTTCTTGCTGCCACGCTGCCATTCGATTAAACAAGGTTTTACAAGCGGGCGGCATTGAGCCGGATAAGGGCGGTCATCGCAGCGGTCAATTTTCGGTCAGTTTTTGGACACTTCAAAAATTATTGGCGCCTATTAAAATTTTGCGCCCCTACAAATTTTGCGCCCTACACTGGAGCGTACCAGCGTACCCCATCCGCACGCCCCCGTGTATATGTGATTTTAGTAAAATAAAGAAGAGAAAATTGTAACGCTATTATACAATAATAGCCTTTAACGTTTTTCTCTGCTTTACTTTACGTCCACGACTACGACAGACGGCTCGTTCTCTGTTATCAGCCTTTGGCTGCTTAAAGCGGTGTCTACAATGAGAATTTAAGCCTTAATGGCTCTCGCACACTGGACGCGATGAGTGATGAGCGATGGGCGATATCCAATGAGAGCTTTATTTTTTCGGAAAAGCAGAGCTCTTATTGGATATTGCCCATCACTCATCGCTCATCGCGTCTAGTGTGCGAGGGTCATAAGCCGTAAAAAATTAACCTATCATATTCGATTATTCTTCTCACATTCAACTGTGATTTATTACACCTATTGTAGACACCGCTTAAGGCCATTGCACGTGAAAAAATTTTGCGTATCGCAGTACGCGCATATCAGGCGTATCGAACTCCGACCAATGACAGACGATCCACCGTTTTTGATACGCCAACGATCCGCTAAATTCATTATTTGAACAGATCGCACAAAAAATACTGTAACTTCGTTTAAATTTCTTTACTAAACAAAAAATAGCCAATAGCACAGTTTCGGAATCCATTCTTTTCTGTTAGAAAAAGAACAAGAAACTATTGAAACAAACTTATAACGTGCAATAGGAATGGAATTAAACATTCAAGAGATAATATACACACTAATCTAATTTAATATACCAAATTTTATTTACTTTTATTTACTATAAACTATTTTTCATAATTTTCTTTATTAAAATTTTCCAAAGTAACACCAACAGTTTTGAAACTTTCACTTTTTACTTTATTAATATTTGCAAATAACTGGCTTCTGAAAACTTTACCTTTTAGATGCGTGCTTGTGTGCCTGTGTTCAGTATGCCGGAGTTTGGTTCCTACTGTCCCATGAAGCGGATTACGCGGAAGCGGATCCAGCGGATCGCCAATCACGGGGTTGTTCTGATAGAGCTCTTTCAAAGATGATGTCGAAGCAGTCCTGTGATTAGCGATCCGCTGGATCCGCTTCCGCGTAATCCGCTTCATGGGACAGTAGGAATCAAACTCCGGCGTACTGGGAGTCGATTGTGTATCTTTGAAACGAAGTGAAAATTACAAAAGTGGAACAGATTTACTAGATTTCGACAAATGAAACTCTAGATACTCTAGTGAATTTCCTCACTTTTGTAATTTTCACATCGTTTTAAGATACACAATCAACCCTCTGAAAACAGCGGAACATCTGTGATTGGTCGCAGAGTTCGATACGCCTAATACGCGCCTATCGCAATACGCGCACACTGCACGCGATGGACGATGCGCAATGAGCGATGCGCGACGAGCTTGTGAAAATTTATTTTGCTTCGTTCATACTGAACGCGATTTGAGGCGATTGAACGCGACGAGCGACGAGCGACGCAACGATCGGAAAATCGAATTAAATTGGTATTGTGTTTATTAGTAAAGAGAGTGTGTATTTATTAATAAAAAGAGAACAGAAGTGTTACATTGATAGAGAATAAAGAATATACACAAAATATAATGGTGTACCGGTAAGTACTTTAAATTTACAAAATGAAGTAATTAACTTAAAACAATAACATAATTTATAAATGTCACATTTGTAATTGTATGAATATAGCACTCTATGAAATTAGCTACCGGCAAATATTTTAATAGACAAAGACGTTTTTTAATGATAGAATTATCTATCATTTATTTGTAAATACAAATATACATTTGTAAATCAATACGTTTGTAAACTAATATTAAATTATTTTATTTTTTATATTAAACAACATATTTTTTATATTAAGCAACATTTTTTATATTAAAACAATATTTTAAAAAAATTAATAAAAATAACTTTTGAAAAACTCCACAAAACTCATCTCTCTTTTTCTACTCCAGTGGGCAATAAAGAAACTTAAATTGTATCTCGAATTATTTTTATTTTACAGTTTTAAGTTATTATATTTGTTGTTTATAAATATACATATAAATGTCAGTCATATAATATATAATAATAATATTAAATACAAAAAAGAATATCTATAATAATAAAAAGTTATATATATATATAATTGTAATAATAAAAATAATACTAATTTAAGGAACAAAAACTTATTTTTATATTCTCTTGTTCGAGAGCGAGGCGAAATTAGAAAAGTGTGTGCGAGGATCTTTTGGTTCGCGGAAAATATATCTCGCGAGTACAATTAACGTTTTTAATTATAACAAAATAATTAACACAATTACAAATTATACAAAAAGTTCCTGATAAAAGCTCGGTCGGTTATAGGCGGTTTCACAAAAAAGAATAGCGGTTGTCGTAAGCGGTTTCACAAGAAAAGAATAGCGGTTGTCGTAAGCGGTTTCACAAGAAAAGAATAGCGGTTGTCGTAAGCGGTTTCACAAGAAAAGAATAGCGGTTGTCGTAAGCGGTTTCACAAGAAAAGAATAGCGGTTGTCGTAAGCGGTTTCACAAGAAAAGAATAGCGGTTGTCGTAAGCGGTTAACAAAGCGTGTATACAGTAGCGCAACTCTCCCAATTTTGTGTTGGCCAAAACGGAGTGCGCATGCGCGAAATAAGTAAGTTGGCTAGTAACGCCATCTAAATTTCTCTGTCACTTACTCTTTTTTTTTCTACTCTTTCGTTCTCTCTCACACTATTTAAATACCCAATTAAATACCTACTGCTTACCTTATTTGACGGAATAGATGACATTACATGTTATTTATTGTATGATCGCGCAATTTATCAGAGTTTTTGATACAAAGCGATTACGAAGCGATTACAGATATTTAATATAATTATATTTATATATATATATATTTTTTTTAAAAAACATTATTTTGGATTATTATTTATTGCTACATATATATCAATGAGTTAGGCCGGTATTCATAGTCCGTTCTTATATCCAAGATCGTCTTAAGTGTGGTCTTGGGTCGTCTTAAGATCCCATTCAACCAATGAAATGGCCGCATAGTATCTTAAGATCGTACTTAAGACGATCTTGAATATAAGAACGGACTATGAATACCGGCCTTAGAGAGAGAAAGAAAAACGAGAGTAAGCGAGAGAGAAGTTCAGATGGCGTTACCGACCAACTTACTTATTTCGCGCATGCGCACTCCGTTTTGGCCAATACTAACATCAAAGGTGCCGACAGGGAGTTGCGCTACTGTATATACTGTGATATCACTTTGTACAATATTATACATTTTTCTCTGTGTAGTCTATGGGCGTTTTCCAGCAAGGTACACAGACGGCACAGTGTATTACACATTATCACATGATTGGCTGTCAAATGAAGAAATTTAAAATATATCCAATCGCGTGATAATGTGTAGTACACTGTGTCGTCTGTGTACCTTGCTGGAAAACGCCCTATGGTTGTCGCCAGGTTTCACGAGTGACGAAAGTAGAAACTTGACCAACCTTTTGAGCGACGTCGCGCCGAGCCTCGCGACTGGGGCCATATTCTTGAAAAATATCGCATACGATATTTGTCATTGCGCAACTAAAACGTATCGGAAAATAATAAATATCGCAATGATAAATATCGTATGCGATATTTTTCAAGAATATGGCCCCAGATGTGACGTTCGGAAAAGCAGAGTTCTCATTGGATATCGCCCTTCACTCATCGCTCATTACGCCCAGTGTGCGAGGGCCATGAGTCTTCTGTTTGTAATTATGTTTCTTCTTCTTCTTCTTTCTTTTATGGCTGGTTGGGCATTAGTCGCCCATACACCATTGTTTCTTATGGGTTTGTAGAATATAAGCAAAACTCCTCTAATAGAGGAGGGAGTCCAAAAAAAGGTCCAGACAAAGGACATACGCAGCACGCAAAAACACGTCCGAACCCGACACGTTGTCAGTCGGAACTATTGTAATTATGTTTAAAGCATAAAACATAAAAAACGAAATATAAAGAAAGTCTTCGACAAACCATATTCCATAGATTATTCATTGCTGATATAGATGACATATTACACATAGTTTACATTGTTTACGTGTATATTATAGATGTAGACTATTATAGTTTATGGATAAATGACAAACTCTGAAAAAAACTCGCCACGCGCTACTGTAGGTAAATAAATCTTTGCATTGTCGATATAATAAAACAGTAATTTCAATAAAATGTTTATTTTGTTGTTCTTGAGGCAATTACATAAAAGATCTATACATTTTCGATAATAAAACAATAATTGGATAAACTAAAATAACGCGCAGCGAGTATTTTTCCTGTCACACTAAATCCCATAAGATCACTATAGTCTTTAATGATATCTCGTCGGTGATACTGATGATTAAAAATTAATACACTGAGATCTCTCTTCTGAAACAAAACATGAATAAAGTAATATGCGTGTGCGCAAATATAATTTTTTTCTAACTGATTAGTTTTATTTTTGTACATATGCGCCACTTAAATATTCTATATTTTCAAATAAAAGGAATTAGATTTAAATTAATATTTGTTACATACAAGAGCGCGCGACATTTTAAATTGTTTCGTCATTTAACCAATCCGATCTACGAAACTGCATTCAACAGCATGCTTTCTATCTTTCTTCGAGTCACATTCTTTACGATCTCCCTTTATAACAAGTAGTTTTATTGGTTCGAGATACCAGTCTTCGGGTGCGTTCGTCTTGCATAGCGTCATCGTAGCGCCTCGCGTTACGTGTTTATAACAAAAAAATTCATATACTTTATTATTCGGTGCGATCCTTGGACAATGATATTATGTTACTCTAATTGCCGTTATAGTAAAACCTAGAAAAAAAAATAGAAATATTTTTGCAAGAATCACATCGGCCATTGCAATGTTGATTCTGGTGTACGATCCTGGTATGACCGCGGCGTAGATTGCCGATTCCAACGGGTCCGACCACCATATTGGTCTCGCTCCGCGTTCAGCCAATGATACGTTGCGTTACATGCGGCGCACCTGAGGCAGGTAAGGATGCGTAGATCGACGGCGATCGGTCGGATTAGTCGCCGGAGTATTTGCGGTCAAGCATGTTCGGGACGTAATTTTGCCGCGTGTCTCTCTGTCGTCTCGAATCCGAAAGCTTCCCCCTCTTCCCCCTACCTACCCCTCTCCGAACCATCTGTCACCGTCTCTGGATGCGTGTATACATTGGGCGTGTTGTGAAAAATTTGTAAATAGGTAAGTAAGCTCCTTCCTTCTCGCGCGAATATTGCGTGCACGAGATGATCTCGTGTGTCTTTTCATTAAGGATAAGTACAATACGGTTAGAATCTCGCATCGAGGTATTCATGCATTACTCCGAGAATTACCGAACGCGAGATTAATGCTGCACCAATCGTTGCAACGAGCCGGGACGAATCATCCGGTCACGCGCACCTGTTGCCATCTTCCGCACCGTGCATGGCCGCGATGCGTGCTCGTATATGATGATGACGAGCAGACCTCAGCAAGCGCATGGCAAATAAAAATTGCTTGACAAAAAGCGCAGGCCATAACGTTTTAAGGAGAAACTAGATGGATCAAGTATGTCGAAAGTTATTAAACTTAATACATTTCGAGATTCATTATGAATTTAACATTGTACACACACACACACACACACGCGCGCGCGCGCGCGCACACGTACACGCACACGCACGCACGCACAAAAAGCATTTTTAGCTTTTTAAAATATAAAATTGAAAATTAATTTGTGAGTTAAAGTAAAGATTTGCCCTGAAGAGAATATAATTTAATCTCAAAATAGTATATATTATCTTATATCGAATTAACTTTTTTACAATGACTGTACCACAAAAATTTTCTAGTGACTAGTACACAAAAATTCATGAAAATAAGTATTTTAATTCTACAGGCCAAATCTTTATTTTACTTCATAAGTTAATTAATTATTTTATATTTTAAAAGGCTAAAAGTATGCCAATATGAGATTTAGTACGAATATCTTCTTTTCATCCGATGAGAACTGGTGTGTATTACAATGTGATATGATTGTTGGCAATACGAATATCTATCGCAACCGGAGGGGTCTATAAACGCAGAGTGAAGGAACATAAGAGTTAACATTTTGTTCGCTGTATAGCGTCGCGTTTTAACTTCGGATTATGATATCGACGAGAAGCTTGCGAATATGAAAAAAAACATGCAGAATTAAAGTTAAGAAGAACAAAATTTTGTTCGCGCTTTAATTTCGATTGACGTGAAAGTTTTAAGATTAAGTTTTAATCAAAGTTATAATTAAAAATCGGTTAAACAATATTAAAGAAATAAATTAACATGAATAATAAAATTAACAGATTATATCCATCGACATTTTAATTCTGAATCATAAATGAATGTGTTTAATTTGTTTATATATAACATAGTAGAAAAAATGTGTAATCTGTACATATATTTTTATTTTCATAAAATTTCGGGAAATAATTTGATATTTCGTATAAAAAAAGAGAGTATTTCTACGTATTAAAAATCATCTGCCCGTTTTTCTGACAGATTTACGAATAATTCTATCGGAATGTCGTATGTATGTATGTATGTGTGCGTGCGTGCGTGCCTGCGTATGCGTGTGCGTGTACGTGTGCGTATGTGTGTGCGTGTGCGTGTCTTGTGCTGCTGCCTACTATGCGTGTGACTATGCGCTTTCAATGACATTAAAATGGGCTTTATGTTGTTTTCTAGCGCAATTAACTAATTAAGTAATAATTAAAGATTGAAGTGCTTTTGAGATTAAGAAGGTAAGCTTCTTAATTGGATAGTATAACGTTTTAATTGTCGGATAGTTTATTGTATCTGGATCACGTATGATACGTTTAAATTTCTTTCGAGTCTTTTTCCATATCGATTTAATATTACAAAATGCAATTATAAAATCGAAATCTACAATATTAAAAAAACATTTATTCGTAAAAAATAACTAAAACCATTATATATTTCTTATTAGTTTTATTATTAAGAAAAAATCTTGAATATAAAATCGGCAACAAAAGTAGGAAGCAATGTTCAATTACAATTGAGAAAGTGACAAAACTTGAAAGAAGCTCCAGTTTGTATTAAATGCGAAATTTTTATGGGTGAATTTAATTTTTTTAGCGATGTTTATGGAAAAAATATTTTTTAATTGTAATATCGAGGATTAGCCATAAAGATTATTCCGTACGAATGTACTATATCTATAACGAGCGCGCGACATCGATCATTATAGCTATTGTAGTATTGATTCGCCAATTCTTATCGGACTATCATTATCGGGATCTGTGTGTGATGATCTGATGATTCACCGATTGCCGACCTTTGATCATCCTTTTTTATTCTACTTAATTGTATTACGTATAATTTCTAACGCTTATCGACGATAAGTATTTAGTCAAGGTAAATCACAATCTACATTTTACAATTTTATATATTTATTATTTATAAATAACAATTATATATAAAACAATAGTTAATTATATATTTGTGTGTATATACAAATATAGTTATCTATATATGTAGTTATGTATATGTAGTTATCTATATATGTAGTTAGTTCATCATATTTTATTATAATGTTATGATATGATTTCATATAATTATAACATGATAATGATTCTAATATGTACGATATTTGATATTCGATATTCGATATGTCGATATGTCGATATTCTTATATAATTTGATTGTGTGTGAAGTTTAAATTTATATACACATACATATATAATTATATATTATCTCAAACTTAAAAACAATACTTGGATCAAAATAAAAATTATATGAATATAATATGGATGTTCATCCCTTACGAAGGTGAATTACAGTAATAATATTCATCATAATTTGCGAACGTTTATCCTGTTCAATTTCTTCTTGTCACGGTATCTCTTTCGATTTTCTCAAATATATACATATATATAATATAAGAAACGATCATTTGTTAAAACTTAGGAGCGCAGCATCGTTATTTGTAAATAGGAATCGGTAACCCCGTGGAATCATGCGAAAGTCGCGAATGTCAGCATCTTTTCATTGAACGAGTAAGTAAAAGTTCATGATGGACATCGCCAGACGAGAAGAGCTGTAAACATTCCTCAGTCTTCCATTAAACTTTAATCCCGTGTCGCTGCTCGCCCGTGACATTTGCGATCTGCATTCTCATGTCGTGTCACAACACAACTACATTGTTCGCCATTTAATCAGTAATGACCGCGATGTACATACATAATCGGCGACGAATGACTTTGTCATATTATTATATTGCATGGAACATGTTTTCACGCATGTTTACATTCAGTCGGACATACGTAATCGATGTCGAGATTGACGTTTTCGTTGCCGAGATCAGGCAAAAATTTTGTTCCAAACGGCCGACGACGATATATATAATTTATTTTGTATCATGACAGGGAAAAGATATCTGGTACATATGTAATCCGCTTGAGCTCATTAGAGCGATGGTCTCGTCGTATCATCTCTCGTATCCCATCGTCGAACGACACCTGTAATTCACGCCTATGAAATGCCTACGTAATCTCCCACGTGAAACTAGTGACACAGATCGCGAATGCTTATTACTGTGCATATGACTTCCCCTCATTTCGATATTCGTGATAGATTAACGTATAAATCAAGATGTTTATTTTTATAAAATATACTAAATCTATATTTCTAATGAGACACACACACGCGCGCGCGCGCGCGCACACGTACACGCACACGCACGCACGCACAAAAAGCATTTTTAGCTTTTTAAAATATAAAATTGAAAATTAATTTGTGAGTTAAAGTAAAGATTTGCCCTGAAGAGAATATAATTTAATCTCAAAATAGTATATATTATCTTATATCGAATTAACTTTTTTACAATGACTGTACCACAAAAATTTTCTAGTGACTAGTACACAAAAATTCATGAAAATAAGTATTTTAATTCTACAGGCCAAATCTTTATTTTACTTCATAAGTTAATTAATTATTTTATATTTTAAAAGGCTAAAAGTATGCCAATATGAGATTTAGTACGAATATCTTCTTTTCATCCGATGAGAACTGGTGTGTATTACAATGTGATATGATTGTTGGCAATACGAATATCTATCGCAACCGGAGGGGTCTATAAACGCAGAGTGAAGGAACATAAGAGTTAACATTTTGTTCGCTGTATAGCGTCGCGTTTTAACTTCGGATTATGATATCGACGAGAAGCTTGCGAATATGAAAAAAAACATGCAGAATTAAAGTTAAGAAGAACAAAATTTTGTTCGCGCTTTAATTTCGATTGACGTGAAAGTTTTAAGATTAAGTTTTAATCAAAGTTATAATTAAAAATCGGTTAAACAATATTAAAGAAATAAATTAACATGAATAATAAAATTAACAGATTATATCCATCGACATTTTAATTCTGAATCATAAATGAATGTGTTTAATTTGTTTATATATAACATAGTAGAAAAAATGTGTAATCTGTACATATATTTTTATTTTCATAAAATTTCGGGAAATAATTTGATATTTCGTATAAAAAAAGAGAGTATTTCTACGTATTAAAAATCATCTGCCCGTTTTTCTGACAGATTTACGAATAATTCTATCGGAATGTCGTATGTATGTATGTGTGCGTGCGTGCGTGCCTGCGTATGCGTGTGCGTGTACGTGTGCGTATGTGTGTGCGTGTGCGTGTCTTGTGCTGCTGCCTACTATGCGTGTGACTATGCGCTTTCAATGACATTAAAATGGGCTTTATGTTGTTTTCTAGCGCAATTAACTAATTAAGTAATAATTAAAGATTGAAGTGCTTTTGAGATTAAGAAGGTAAGCTTCTTAATTGGATAGTATAACGTTTTAATTGTCGGATAGTTTATTGTATCTGGATCACGTATGATACGTTTAAATTTCTTTCGAGTCTTTTTCCATATCGATTTAATATTACAAAATGCAATTATAAAATCGAAATCTACAATATTAAAAAAACATTTATTCGTAAAAAATAACTAAAACCATTATATATTTCTTATTAGTTTTATTATTAAGAAAAAATCTTGAATATAAAATCGGCAACAAAAGTAGGAAGCAATGTTCAATTACAATTGAGAAAGTGACAAAACTTGAAAGAAGCTCCAGTTTGTATTAAATGCGAAATTTTTATGGGTGAATTTAATTTTTTTAGCGATGTTTATGGAAAAAATATTTTTTAATTGTAATATCGAGGATTAGCCATAAAGATTATTCCGTACGAATGTACTATATCTATAACGAGCGCGCGACATCGATCATTATAGCTATTGTAGTATTGATTCGCCAATTCTTATCGGACTATCATTATCGGGATCTGTGTGTGATGATCTGATGATTCACCGATTGCCGACCTTTGATCATCCTTTTTTATTCTACTTAATTGTATTACGTATAATTTCTAACGCTTATCGACGATAAGTATTTAGTCAAGGTAAATCACAATCTACATTTTACAATTTTATATATTTATTATTTATAAATAACAATTATATATAAAACAATAGTTAATTATATATTTGTGTGTATATACAAATATAGTTATCTATATATGTAGTTATGTATATGTAGTTATCTATATATGTAGTTAGTTCATCATATTTTATTATAATGTTATGATATGATTTCATATAATTATAACATGATAATGATTCTAATATGTACGATATTTGATATTCGATATTCGATATGTCGATATGTCGATATTCTTATATAATTTGATTGTGTGTGAAGTTTAAATTTATATACACATACATATATAATTATATATTATCTCAAACTTAAAAACAATACTTGGATCAAAATAAAAATTATATGAATATAATATGGATGTTCATCCCTTACGAAGGTGAATTACAGTAATAATATTCATCATAATTTGCGAACGTTTATCCTGTTCAATTTCTTCTTGTCACGGTATCTCTTTCGATTTTCTCAAATATATACATATATATAATATAAGAAACGATCATTTGTTAAAACTTAGGAGCGCAGCATCGTTATTTGTAAATAGGAATCGGTAACCCCGTGGAATCATGCGAAAGTCGCGAATGTCAGCATCTTTTCATTGAACGAGTAAGTAAAAGTTCATGATGGACATCGCCAGACGAGAAGAGCTGTAAACATTCCTCAGTCTTCCATTAAACTTTAATCCCGTGTCGCTGCTCGCCCGTGACATTTGCGATCTGCATTCTCATGTCGTGTCACAACACAACTACATTGTTCGCCATTTAATCAGTAATGACCGCGATGTACATACATAATCGGCGACGAATGACTTTGTCATATTATTATATTGCATGGATCATGTTTTCACGCATGTTTACATTCAGTCGGACATACGTAATCGATGTCGAGATTGACGTTTTCGTTGCCGAGATCAGGCAAAAATTTTGTTCCAAACGGCCGACGACGATATATATAATTTATTTTGTATCATGACAGGGAAAAGATATCTGGTACATATGTAATCCGCTTGAGCTCATTAGAGCGATGGTCTCGTCGTATCATCTCTCGTATCCCATCGTCGAACGACACCTGTAATTCACGCCTATGAAATGCCTACGTAATCTCCCACGTGAAACTAGTGACACAGATCGCGAATGCTTATTACTGTGCATATGACTTCCCCTCATTTCGATATTCGTGATAGATTAACGTATAAATCAAGATGTTTATTTTTATAAAATATACTAAATCTATATTTCTAATGAGATTGCAATACAATTTAATTTGAATATGTATTTTCTTCGATGAAACATAAAGCACGAAGATTATTGATATAATAATGTTACTATGGTTTTCTATTTAAAAATGATATTTTGTTGTTATTATTATTATGGAAAAATTAAATAATTTTATTGATAGTTTTTAATATAAAAATGCTACTTTTTTATTATTATTATGGAAAAATCAAAGATTTTTAAAATCCTTAAAAAATGAAAATTTTATTTCTATTTTTAATTTAATATTTTATAGTGTAATGTAATTTTGAAAATGGCGTTGAATTTACCTATGTGAAGTTGGCACCCCACTTTTAATAAATAAAGTTTTTACTACAGAAAATGATAGTATTTCGTTTGTAGTTGTTTGTAGTAAAAATATTTTTGTTTGTAGTTCGACCCATAAATAAATAAAAAAATTTTTTAAAATGACTGTCACCCGACTTTAAGATATCTCAAATCCGCTTTCGCCATTCGTTTTAGAATTGTTTGTAGTTGTTTGTAGTGATTTTGCTTTCGTTTGTAGTTGAATAGTTTAAAAGTTATG
>NW_021852055.1:260590-280505 GCF_003651465.1 Formica exsecta
CTTTTAATAAATAAAGTTTTCAATACAGAAAATGATAGTATTTCGTTTGTAGTTGTTTGTAGTAAAAATATTTTCGTTTGTAGTTTGATCCATAAATAAATAAAAAAATTTTTAAAAATGACTGTCACCCGACTTTAAGATATCTCAAATCCGCTTTCGCCATTCGTTTTAGAATTGTTTGTAGTTGTTTGTAGTGATTTTGCTTTCGTTTGTAGTTGAATAGTTTAAAAGTTATGACGTATTTGCAATAAATAA
The DNA here is from genome assembly GCF_003651465.1 of Formica exsecta. Taxonomy (NCBI): domain Eukaryota; kingdom Metazoa; phylum Arthropoda; class Insecta; order Hymenoptera; family Formicidae; genus Formica; species Formica exsecta. The sequence goes on from NW_021852055.1 coordinate 260,846, forward strand.
ATAACGTAATTTTGTCAATTTTAAAGATATCTCAAATCCGCTTTCGCCATGTGTTTTAAAATCGTTTGTAGTTGTTTGTAGTGATTTTGCTTTCGTTTGTAGTTGAATAGTTTAAAAGTTATAACGTATTTGCGATAAACAAATAACGTAACTTTGTCAATTTTAAAGATATCTCGAATCCGCTTTCGCCATTCGTTTTAGAATCGTTTATAGTGGTTTGTAGTGATTTTGCTTTTGTTTGTAGTTGAATAGTTTAAAAGTTACAACATATTTGCAATAAACAAATAACGAACTATATTTCACATACCTTTATACAGTTAAATACAAAGAAGATTTACATGAAACACGCAATTAAAATGAATATTCTTTTGATCTTGAGATATAATGGATGATATGAGAGTAAATGTACCGTGCCGTTTAAATTCGTTCGGCAAACAGATGATCGATTGCGGGGACTGAATTAATCCTTAATGATTAATCAGCGAGCTAAGCGGTCAAGTGAAAAGTTGATTCGCGCTGCGATTCGGTCCATTCACTGCGAAACTCGTTCGCAACTCAACGCGAACAGATCGCTGTAGGTATGCGAGGTGCATTGGCAACTTTCTTTCCACTTTTTTAGCGCTTATATAGACTCATGTCCGCGATGTATGTATTTACTTTCAACATGTCTTGCTGGCGCGGTCGGCATTGAGAGTGGAAAACGATCAAAGCTTCATTTATATACAGTTCCGTGTGAAAATATCTTTCACGCAAGGTTGACTTTCCGTAGGTCGACTTTATTGAAATATTTTTTTCGAAGAAAAATATTATATTTATGTGTTTTTGAAATATTAAACGTATATATTGAAATAAATGTATAGATAAACGATAATTTTATATTAATTAATGATTAATTAATACTGTCGTAATATTGAATTATTTTTTGTGTAACTGGTTGCATGCAGACTATATATTCTTATTGAGAGTCTTTTATCCTTTCTGTAATTTGCATGTGCATCCCACATGCATCCCAGATATAACGTATTTAAGTATTATTAAGTAATAATTACCACACGTTTAAGAGGAAGAATGGCATAATATTCATGCATGATTATTTATTTTTGTATTCATGTATTATATCTCAACAGCCCGCACAATATTAATATTCCATAAAATAATTATACAGTAATAAATGATAATAATGATAATTATTACAAATGTATCTAGGAAAATTTTTATGAGCTATCGTGATGGAATGTAATCAAGAGATTGTCATAAAATATCAATGTAGAAATAACGATGAATACACATCAATGTTGTAACATCATTGAATGTTATGGTAATATGCGGCATTCATCGCAAATAGTTATAACTATATGGACGCACTATGCCCCTCTCCCTTCTATCTTCTAACCTTTTTTTTTACATTTTGTGAAATTTGGCACGCTTATCGGCTTTTAAAACTGCCGTGCAAACGTATTTTCAATATATAATACACATATGAGAAAATTATCGGCATGAGATAATATTATTCATTGTCATACACATACACATACATATATACATATACACAGAGTTAAAGCACGTTAATGTCCGAACAAATGTTGCAAAATCGATATGACAGAAAGAGGAGATTGTGATACCGCTAATTTTGATGAATTTAATTTTTCGTGTGCAAAAAAATAAACCGTATTGTCAATAAAACAAGTAGAGTTGTGCAAATTAAAAACTTGCACATTGCTTCCTCCCCATCTAAAAAAATTTAACCTGATATCTCAAAATTTGTGAAAGTTGCAATGTATACAGACATTTCTCAAAAAATTAAAAATTTTATAAAAAATGAACCTTTTCATCGATTCTCACCAAATTCAATACCAACCATCTTTGAATAATACTTTATTCATGTAAAAAAAAATTAACCCGGTATCTCAAAAATTGCGGAAGTTAGAAGTTGTACAATATATTGCGTACATACATGTTATTTTTACATATCTATGAGAATTGATTCTACCACACACAATATCGGTTAATATAATATTTATTGCAATTAAAAAGGTAATCGTAATTGTAACATTGTATATTGCAGTCATTATCATATACAATCTAAAAAGGTGACAAGAGTTGATAATAATCGTCTGCGTAGAATATGAAAATTTAAACTTTTGTACAGATTTCAATTTATAGTTAGAAAGATACATGGAAAAATACAGAAAAAATGATAGAGATGGCGATATATTCTCCCGAATTACGTTTTTTCGAACGCGCAATGCGAAACGCGCATTCGTGCATATATGTATGTATTTGTACGTGCATTAAAACATAATTGCATTGTCATATAGCATTTTCGAAACCAATCTTTAAAGTACACCTGATTTCGAGGTTTATTGAAGTCATGTGTGTACTTCGATAAACTTCAATTCTAAAAGCTATACGGAGATAATATCTGCAGCGTAATGTTTATTTATTTTTTGTTTTTATATATTTATCAATTTATCTTATCTGAGTAGTATCTAGAATATCTTTATTGTCTTTGATGAAAAAACATCAAAGGAAAAGATCATTCATTTCGAAGGGGTAATATTATGATGAACAAAAAATTTTTCCTAAAATTATATTTAAAAAAGAATGACAAAACTATATATTTTTTATTATCGTTTGTAATAGCAAAATTGATCCAATGATCTATGATAGTATAATGTTAAATACGAAAAATCCAGAAATGTATGAAAATAGATATAATAATGAAATAATTGCGATACAGAAGAAAATTTATTTTAACAAAAAAATATGCTCAAAAATGATATCCATAAACTTTATAATAAAAATTTCCACAATATTGTAAAGGATAAATGAATAATGGTCCTCTTTACAGTTTCCTGACTAATGTTAGCATATATAGTTCTAATGCATTTTTTCATATTTTCCAGGATTATGGAATATCATTATAAACGGCTATTTTAGACAGAGAGAGAGAGAGGGGGGAGGGGGGGAGAGAGAGAGAATTAATTTTATATTTTTTTTCTAATTTGTATTATATGTACCACTTATTTAATTTAAAATATTGTTTAAATAATGAAAAATGATACATATCTTTTTACGATTATATTAATAGATTACTTATATTTTTAATATCTATTTAAGAAAAAATATTGTACACATTCATAGATTTTTTTTATGAAAATGAAAAATACTTTTATCTACACATACATATTTTATGTGTGTATACATATATATACTATTTTCGATGGCAGTTGCTAATATGACTCATTTTGTATTTTTCGTATACATACATGGAACAGAAAATATTAATGAGAATTGTAATTAAAAATTTCATTATAAGCGGAAATCTGAAATTCGGAGCGTTGATGAGGAATTTCTGGCACACAGATAACACATTAGCAACTTTAATGTTGAGTAGAGGCATATACATTGAAGCTCACTCTCACCTTCCCTTTTTGCCATGATTACTGTACGTTAGGTCGCTGTCGAGATCCTATGCCCGCGAGCATTAGAACCGCGTCGTGAACAGGAATTCTTTCACGTCGAGTCGAATAGCTACCTATGCGTGAAAGAGAATTTGAGGTGAAATAATTATATTTAATATTTTATATAATTTCTGTAATATTTTTTATTGTGTATTTTTTTATTTTCGTAATTCGCGTTCTGCTAGATTAATTATTTCTCTACCTTAAACTTATATAAAAAAATTAAAGAAATGAACTTAAAATTATATTATAAGAATTGTATGAATATAGTATAATGGTCCATATATTATGATCATCTGAAATATTATTTTTAATAATTATTTTTTCAAAGAATATATTTTATAGATTTGTTTACAGTTTCAAAGAGTTGACAGAAAAAAAAGATTTTTAGGCGATTTTTTAAGAAAGATTTTAAGATTATTTTCATTGTTTTAAATGAAACTATCCATTTTTTGTTAAAATCTTTATTGTAAACTTTATGGACGATTCAAGGATCTAAAATATTATGATTTTGAAATGACCTTGAATTAACTTTGTGCATGAAAATATTAAAACACGTGCTATGATAACAAAATATGTTTAAAATGTCTGTTATGACAAGTGATGAGAGTGTCATCACTTTTCAGGCAATTATTAAGATGATTATAAAATAAAAATTTAATTCTATTAATAGTCTCAATACTAATAAATTGTAGAGAAATATGAAACGAATGAAATTAGTGTTCTGGTTCACACACACTCACACACAAACACAACTGCTATAATTGCCATAATTTTCACAATTCAAACCGTATGTAAACTAAACTAAAGCTTGTGTCAAAATATTATAATCAATATTTGTTTTCTTCATAATATCAGTTTAATTAATATCAAGCATCAATGGTTAAGAAAGGGCGCACGTATTTGTTGGCCAGCACATTTACCAGATCTTAACCTATTAAATTATTTTTTTTTTAGTAATACTAAAGAACATTTACAAACATGCCAACGACGCTAAAAGATATAATGTAGCTTATTGTGACAACAACATGTATATAATTCTATTAGTAGCGAGACTCTATAAACAGAGTTTATTTTTTATATATTCATCACTTTAATAAATGAATTAATTGAAAGTTGATGGCATATTGAAAATATTTAATTATCATTGTACATTTTTTGAATTTTTTTTTACACAAAATCATTTCAAGAACACATAATATTAGATCGTTGGATTGTTCATAAACGTACAAAAAAGATTTATAACAAAAAAGGGTAATTCTATTTAAAAAATAAGTGTTTTTAATATCTACCGTAAAAAATTGATTTAAAACATTTTTTGTCCGTCGGTCTCTTGAAACTGAACAAATCCATAAAATTTATTTGAAAAAATAATTACTCAATATAATATTTTAAATAATTATGATATATGAACCACACTGTATATATAAAAGAAATAATAAAGTAAATGAAATATATGTGAGATAGCAATATATAATCAAATTTTTTACAGAATATTTTTATTTAAAACGTAGCTATTAATATACTTAATGCTAAAAATTGAAAAATAAAGTTAAATATGTTCTCTATATTAAACGTTTGCCAAAAAAAATTGACAAATAACCGAAAAATTTGAAGAAATAAAAATATAAAAACCTGTAATATACAGGGTGTATCAGACCACCCGTGCCAGTCGAATATCTCGAAAACCGAGAACGGCAGACAAAAATATTTCAGACAAAAGTTGTAGGGTTTCAAGTAACGCATTACATAGTAATATTAGTACGACCTTGAATAGCGTTGTCAAGGTCACGTGAAAGTCATCATAAATTTCTTAAATGGAACTCCCTATTTTTTATTACATATTTTTATAGCTTATCTCGAAAGATTTTCAAAACACTATAATAAAGTATTTTTTCATTAAGTACTTTTTGAGTTATTTTATATTTTATTCTGACAAAAAAAAAAAGTTTAAAAAATACATTGTAAATAATTACATACTTTTTCTTAAAAACAATTATTTTTTTTATACTAATTGATTTGTTTTTATTATAGTGTTTTGAAAAGCTCTCGAGATAAGCTATAAAAATATGTAATAAAAAATAGGGGGTTCCATTTAAGAAATTTATGATGACCTTCACGTGACCTTGACAACGCTATTCAAGATCGTACTAATATTACTATGTAATGCGTTACTTGAAACCCTGCAATTTTTGTCTGAAATATTTTTGTTGTCGTTCTTGGTTTTCGAGATATTCGGCTGGTACGGGTGGTCTGATACACCCTGTACATATACAGTCGCATCAATCCGTCTGTCGACCGTGCTTCCTGATTCCTTTTCTTGTTAGCCGCAACCGCAACCCAGGTAGCAGCATAATTTCAGAAAAATGTAATGAGTTTTGTTACGTGTAGAAACGTAAGCCACATTTTTATCGACGACAATTACAAATGCTTTTATTGAGTCATATATCGTTGCGCAACATTATTAAGGAAGAACTGGATGAATCAGCTATGTCAAAAGATAATAAATCTAACGAGATTCATGAATTTGATTCATGAATTGTGCACACATAAAGTACTTTTAGCTTTTTAAAATATAAAACTAATAATTAATTTGTGAGTTAAATTAAAGATTTATCTCTGTAGAATATAATTTAATATCAAAATCGTATAAATATTATTTTATATTGAAGTAACTTTTTTGTTGTGACTGTGCTACGAAAATTTTATAATGACTGTATACAAAAATTCGTGAAAATAAAGATTTTAATTTTATAGGACAAATTTTTACTTTAATTTAAAATTAATTATTTATTTTATATTTTAAAAGGCTAAAAGAGTGTGCTTTGAACAATGTCAAAATTATGAATTTCTAAATATATTAGATTTATTAACTTTTAACGTAACTGATCCGTTCAGTTCTTTCTTTGTTAGTTGGTGGATAATATAATATTGTACGAACTTTTATTGTGATACGTAAAATGATACATACTTTTAATGAAATGACAGAGAGAACCAGCTATTTGGCTATTGAAAGCGGTACCCATTTTTCTCTCGATCTATCTCTCTCTCCCTTCTTCTCTTTCTGCTTCTCTCTCTCTCTCTCTCTCTCTCTCTCTTTCTCTCTATCTCTCTCACTCATTGTTTTTATTAGAATATTCTAAGTATTCTGTAATAAAAATATGTCACCATAATAATCTAGCTTTGTTTACCAATATTAAATCTAAGGAGATATATAAAATAATCGTAAATTTTATTTTGGAATGCAAAATATTTATGATTAATCTGTTTGCGTGGATATGATTGTATTAATTTTAATTTTTTATCTTAACTTATTCAATAAATTTGTGATATGTATATATATATTATATCGTAAGTTGCTTAAATATTTTATAAATAGTCATGCGTTTGCTTGCGTGATTGACTCGAGGAGCGACTATGGAATTTCTCTTGGAACAAATCCAGAATTTCACATTCCTCACTTTGCATAGTTATGCAAAGACTAATCATCATCTCAGTTTCTCTTGCGTCTATTAGGAGTGATTATTGGCGAACGTGTAGATTTTGTGATGCATCAATCTACAGACGACGCGAAAAATTTTCCCGGAATGAAAAGAAAAATATTGTTTTAACAAACCACAGTGATGAAATTATATCGTATACAAAATATTTTTCCTTATCAGGATAATACAGCACCTTTTAAATATTGTTTTTATTTTAATTCACATTTCTTTTGTTTATATATCCGTATACATATATACACACACATACACACGCATAGTTATATCATAATTCAATTTAAACCCACGAATTATGTAGTTATTTCTCAATGAAAAATGAATTAAAAAGTTCTGATTCATTTTTTCTGCGATGTTTAATGTAAGAAGAATTGTTAAATACAGGTTCCTCACACACACAAATCAGCGCCGTTTTTTAGATGGGCAAACGTGAACCGCATATGGAGTAAGCGTGATTACATCCAATTCGGCGCATGGTTCATGGACGGCTTAAAAGACGGTGCTGATTGGAGGATTTTTATTTAATAATTCTTTTTATGTTAAAAAAAAAAATGGATTTGCAACGAACAGTTACATATTTTTGTCTTAAAAACGACTATGTATTTTCTTTATATCAATTGATTCCTCTCATCATTTTATGCATAAAAATATTTTATGCATAAAAGAGGTAAGATAATCGAAAAATGAATATTTTACGAGATATTTCATAGTTTATGTAAAATATGTCAAATTAAAATATGAAATATCTCGTAAACTATTCAAGTTTTGGCTACCCTTATAATTTTATATGACGAATATTGCAAGGAATCGATTTACATAAAAAATTGGGTGGTACCATCTAAAAAAAAAACTAGGTTAACCTCATGACCTTGAAAAATGACATTGGTTAAAATTCAAGATCAATTTCTTTCCCTCTCAAAACTCTATAAATTTCGTCTAAAATTTTTGTACAACGTCAAGTTTCGAAAAAAAACACCTTATAACACTTTATGTGAAACACTGTATATATTCTCACAAGAAGTGAGATGCGAACGAAGTTGCATACATGCAAATTAAATAATGAATGAAGTTTCTAGCGAAAACGATTAGCTCCGTTGAATATAAAATTTCACCTTCGACAATAAAGTTCAATAAACCGGGAGGAGAAGATAACGGAGAAGGAAAGAAGAATTCTAGACATGTCTGTCAAATGAATTAGACTCATTAAAATTTCACTTTGGATGCGTTGGCTTTTTGAGCGCCAAGTATGGCACTCGATAGCCGGATATGCATCGCACCACGTGCGAATATGTTGCTAGTGGTCGTTGCTATCATTTAAGCTATTGATGTACGTACACTGTTGTCTGGCTATTCGACGCTTGAAAACACCAATATCTTTACGACTAATTACGCGATCCAGAATGAAGAGATACCCGTAATCGGGTGCGTATAAATGAAATAAGCGAATGCAAATCCTGAAGGCTAATTAAGATTTTCGTTGTGCCCTTACTCGCCCGTGACGACTTATTATGTATCTGACATATTATTCACATTGAAAAAAAGAACTCGTTAATTTGACTAAATTCGTCCAACTACTATTTATTTGTATTTTTTTAATTGAAATATATAAATATTTAAATCAAATACAACATATAAATCTAACATGACATATATTTGACTTAAATACTTAAATATTTAAATTAAAGAAATACAAAGAAATAATAATTAGTTGGATGAATTTAGTCAAATTAATAACTTTTTTTCTCAGTGCAGAGACCCATTCGTAATTCGTGGCTTCTCTGTTTCAGTTATAATCAGAATCGGTATATCCTGTTTATGATGCCGTACTACAATAGTGGTCATAGCCCTGCTTATAACAAAGGTGAGTAATCTTATTAGATTATATCGCGGAATTAAAGTTAATTTCATTTCGAAATATATTATTACTTGCTAAAATATTATTTTCTTGCTAATTTTATTTGATTTACTATTGTACAGGAAATAACAATAAGGAATAGCTTTATGTAAATTTACAAAAAATTAGAATAACAAATAGTATAATACTTTATTATAGTGTTTTGAAAAGCTCTCAAGATAAGCTACAAGAATATGCAATAAAAAATAGGGATTCCCATTAAAAAAACGGAAGTTGATCCTCAAATGACCTTGAAAATGACCTTTAATGTCAAATCCAAGGTCACTATTAGATAGCCCCCTTTGTTCCCCACGACTTTTATCCGAGTCGTTTTCCTTCAAACGTTGATCCTGAAAAGCTATGAGGGTGGAACTTTTAAAATGGGACACCCTGTATAAATGACATATATTATTTTGAAAATTGAGCAGTGAGAGGAGAATAGTGAGAGACGGATTTTTTAAATAAGAGCGATTAGAAACGAATCTCACATTTCAGATGGCGGTTCCAGCGGGCCGTCAAGCACTTCTGGCGGTCGTGCCAGCAGTTCGGAGCCGACGTATATGATGGAGCACTTGGCCACATTCACCGTCACGAAAGAAACCGGTATTGTTTATCCGGCGGATGGTATGCGCCGGCTTTTACAATTGGAGAAAAGCAATGGCATCTGGAGTCAAAAAATGCAGCTTCGTCTGGAACGAAACTGGGTTCTTATCATGGACAACGAAACAGGGGTAATTTCTCTTTTTTAGATATTTTACCGTAAATATACTAATGATCGAAAAACATGTTTATGGAACTTGATGTTTTTAGTTAAATCCATATTTTTCATCATGTCCTCTCGACTATATAATTGTAGAAACTATTACGATCTTGCCTTTCTCTCTTTCTTTTCTCTCTGAAGCTATACTGATCTTGACAAGACACTTAAAGTCATACAAGTCACCATTTTGTATGCGTCTCAAAACATATGCGACTATTGTCTAAACAATTTTTTCATGAAAAATTGACTATTTCGTTATTTATTAATATTGTATATAAATATTATTTATAAAGTATATGTATAAATATGATCTTTAAAATAAGATACTTCGTGTGTATCCAAAACTGATAATGATTGTACCCCTATTAACCTGGCATTCCCACCACGAAAAATCGGGTTCGGCTAAAGTGCATAATTAAATGCTAATTTGTTGCTAATTTATTGCTCTAAGCGCGAATTTATTGCTTCTATCCATTTGGAGGAAAATGATATTAAACATGGGAGTGCTGACTTTTCATTAAGCTAGCACTCCCACTTCTGAAAAACACTTATAGCGAGTCGCAAATCAAAAAACAAATACACTAGAATTTATTGCTAACTAATTGCTCGAAGATACTGTGAACAGATTTTGAAAATATTAAATTTTTAATTATGCACCAATATGACATACTATAAACATATAAAGTAAAATCATCAAAAATAAGTAGCCAACAATATTAATTTGTTATAATATTGTATTCTGCATAAAATGCTCTCAAAATAAACCATTTCCGAATTTATTGCTTGCAGTTTCATTAGAAAAGTCGACCCGAAAGAGAGGCACTGCTAGCTTACCTACAAGAATAAACTATATCAACGCAATTAGTTGCTGTTATTATTTTAGTCGTAAAATGTTTCCTCATTTATTGCTCTCAAATATATGATATCGAATTTATTGCTGAACGTTTGACTTAGAAAAATCGACCTAACGAGTGGCGGTGCTAGCGTTCCTACAAGAGTAAACTATATCAATGCAATTCATGCAACGCAATTGCGTTCATGTACTTTATTCTTGTAGGTAAGCTAGCACCGCCACTCTTTCAGGGCGATTTTTCTAATTAAACTGCAAGCAATAAATTCGGAAATGGTTTATTTTGAGAGTATTTAATGCAGAATATAACATTATAACAAATTAATATTGTTAGCTACTTATTTTTAATGATTTTACTTTATATGTTCATAGTATGTCATATTGGTGCATAATTAAAAATTTAATATTTTCAAAATCTGTTTGCAGTATCTTCGAGCAATTAATTAGCAATAAATTCTAATGTATTTGTTTTTTGATTTGCGACTTGCTATAAGCGTTTTTCGAAAGTGGGGGTACTAGTTTAATGGCAAGTCAGCATCCCCATCTTTAATATCATTTTCTTGCTAATGGGTAGAGCAATAAATTCGCGCTTAGAGCAATAAATTAGCAACAAATTAACATTTTATTATGCACTATAGCCAAACCCGATTTTTTGTGGTGGAGATGCCAAGTTAATAGGGGTAATGATTGTTCAAATACTGTAACTAGATAAATTCTGTTCTAACACAATAAGAGGGACATTTTAATGCAGATTGTTCTAAATGCAATTATCTTAAAGATTCAAATGAGGCATTACTTTGTTAAAAATAAATTCAAAATCTGTTTGCAGTATCTTCGAGCAATTAATTAGCAATAAATTCTAATGTATTTGTTTTTTGATTTGCGACTTGCTATAAGCGTTTTTCGAAAGTGGGGGTACTAGTTTAATGGCAAGTCAGCATCCCCATCTTTAATATCATTTTCTTGCTAATGGGTAGAGCAATAAATTCGCGCTTAGAGCAATAAATTAGCAACAAATTAACATTTTATTATGCACTATAGCCAAACCCGATTTTTTGTGGTGGAGATGCCAAGTTAATAGGGGTAATGATTGTTCAAATACTGTAACTAGATAAATTCTGTTCTAACACAATAAGAGGGACATTTTAATGCAGATTGTTCTAAATGCAATTATCTTAAAGATTCAAATGAGGCATTACTTTGTTAAAAATAAAATTGTATATATTTTTATTTGATAAAATGATATTACAGAAACGAAATTATTTGACACAGTTGAAGGCTATTTACATAATTTGTATCAACATTTCGATTTGACATCTCATGCAAAGGAGTATAATTGATGACAATTTTACTTAATAACATACGATTGAAAATTTTTAGGCTGTCATGGAACGATTCCCGGTTTCCTTGATACAGGAACCGACGGCGTTCACATCGAGGGATCCCATGGAGATGTACAATAATATTTTAGTCTTCACGGTGGCCGATGACAGCGGTTCCGGCCAGCGAGCAGAGATGCACATATTCCAGTGTCAGAGTGTATCGGCACAGGATCTTGTCGAGGACCTGAAGATGTTGCAAATGGGAAAACTTGTTACGGGCGGTTCGCCCAGGGGTCCCAGAGGTCACATTCCACCTCCACCGACCTTACCGCCACCGGAACCACCTCTGAACGGCGTTAATGTCAGAGAACAAGTATCCGCTTTCAATACGGCAAGTGGTGAGTATGCAATTAATTAATATTTTATATCGTTGGAAATAATTAACGTTTACATACAAGAGAGAGAGAAGCGTTAAACACTTCAAACATTAATTTAAATATAAGTGGAAAGCTCGAATTGAAAAATTACAGTGATATATATATGTATATATATATATTTTTTTTTATTTTATACAATATAATCGAGCTTTACGCGGTTTTTGAATTAATAATATATATTAACACAGTGTTAATATATATATATGGAAAATATTTTTGTATATGTTTATATATAATACAGCAGACGGTCAGAATGACATTTCCCGGGAAGAAAACAACGACGAGGTATCATCGACATCGTCAGAGAAATACGAACGCGATGTAACAATTCTGAACCATTGCTTTGATGACATCGAGAAGTTCATCGCACGTCTCCAGCACGCAGCTGCTGCATCACGAGAGCTGGAACGTCGGCGACGTAACCGGAAATCGAAAAAGAGAAACCTCGGCGACGGTATGCTGACGATGAGAGCGAAACCACCGCCTGAAATGGAGTTCATTGATATATTTCAAAAATTCAAGCTCTCATTCAATCTGCTAGCCAAGCTCAAGGCGCACATCCACGATCCCAATGCGCCGGAACTTGTACATTTTCTCTTCACGCCGCTCGCGCTTATCGTAGATGCATCCCACGACACCAATTACGACCCGAACTTACCGAGCAAGGTGGTGTCGCCGCTTCTCACGCGAGAAGCCGTCAATCTATTGATAAACTGCGTAACCAGCAAAGAGACCGAACTCTGGCACTCGCTAGGCGACACGTGGCTGATACCGCGCGATCAATGGAAGGGTCATGTACCGCCCTATCATCCGATTTTCATGGATGGTTGGTCACCAGAGTATCCTATCCCCGAGGATAGAGACCATGATCACTTGGCGTCCTTGCTAAACGCAGATAAACAGAAAAGAGACGAGTTACCGGAACAACAGAACGACCCTTACTATAATCACCGTGATATAGACGAATCACATTATAGCAGCGATTATCTAGAGTACGAAAGTCGAGAGGAGCGCGGTGGTAATGAGTATTTTGAAAGAAATTACGGGCCTAGCTCGGAGCTGTATGGTAGAGAAGAGAGAGTGGACCAAACCAGGGCGCACAGTGACATTTCTGTGGATTCGATTGAGAGAGCTCCTAGAGCGTCCGCCGGTATAGACAGAGCGCAGGAAGCTTGGCTGGATGAATTGGCAGCACGCCACGCCAAGATCGTGCAAGTCACCTATCCGCGAACGGCAAACAACGACAAGGAGCTCACTGTGGTCAGGGGCGAATATTTGGAAATCCTCGACGACAGCAGAAAATGGTGGAAAGCGAGGAATTCCCGGGGGCAAGTCGCTCACGTGCCGCATACTATCGTTACGTCGCATAATTCTACCGCTCATTCTGCTGACAATGATGTCTTTAACAATCCGTTGTATACAAGCAGATATCCCAGGCAGGGACATGGCTATAACTACGAGGTGAGTGTCATTGAAGAGTAAACTCTTTCTGATAGATAACTTGTCGATAAATAATCATGAAGAATGTGAATAAAATTGTGTTTGTAGATAGACAATGCATATTAGCAAAAGTTGAAATATATAATAAGAGTAATATTCCTAACAACACACACGTTCAAAAGACGTCCAGAGGATGTTTTACATCTTTTGAAAGTGTATGTTGTTAGGGATATTATAATTCAATATAACCGCAGTGAGAAATCGAAAATCTTAATGTATGTTTTGTTGGATTATTGAATTAGTTGTAAATTTCTAATATTTATAAAATTGAATTTACTGTGTGTGTGTCGCAGGATTCGGAGATCGAAAGAACCAGCACTAGTCCAGGACCAGAAGCTACGCATCGAGCACACGCGATTCCACCACCAGCGCCTGCTGATTGGGTGAGAAAAGAAAGACTCGGGAAAAAAGGTGAATTTCGATACTTTTAAGCTATTTTATGCGCTTACGGGCGTTCTGTCTTTATTCGAATTGGAGCAATTTCTGAATATTATTTCAGCAAAGTTGTGAAATTATAAGATGCAGCTTTTTTTTATTGTCCCTTTTATATAGGGTGTCTAATAATAATTGCCCCATCAGTAATGTGCAAGTAGAGCGGATTAAACCGAATAGGAAAGTCCTCTACTGTTTTGCGATCTTCGCAATAATTAATGAGAAATTAATTTAAAAAGATCGGCCAATTCGCGCGAGTATTACCGCGCGGTGAGAAAAGATGGCTTGATATGGGCGGCATTGATATGTGGTTGCTAGGACGCGAGAATCCATCGTTATGTATCGCTCGTACGTAACTGTTGTCATTTATAAAGCACTCCTCCCAAAACTTTATCGCGCGCCTATTTTTGGGTTGTCCTCTTCTCGCTGCGCGCTTATACTCGCGCGAATTGGTCAATCTTTTTGAATTAATTTCTCAATAATTCTTAGAAAAATCGCAAAATGGTAAAGGACTTTCCTGCTCGGTTTAACCCGCTCTACCTGCACATTACAGGTGAGGCGATTATTATCAGACACCATATAAATAAACTTCGATTTTAGAACAACAACGAATATCTTTCAAAAAGATGCTGTCTTAATTGATGTGGTTAGGGCATAAAAATCGATATAATATCAAATTTGATAAAGGGTTGATATACATAAGAGATAAGAAAACGCGCTTTACGTTAGTATGTAAATGAATTATAGCATAATTAACTGTTAGATCATCGTCCATGTCACGTTTTAATTAGTGCATTCGTCGAAGAATATTGTAATATCTGATGATTTTTTCTTGAACGTGTATATATAAACAGGTATAAGTAAATAGAATGTAGACTGAGCCGTTCATACTCGACTACAAGATGGGCGTGGCATTCTAAACTTCTCGTATCGCGATTATTCTAACATTTAGAGCGACGTACCGGTACATTTTACTTTTTTTTACAAAAGTATATTGCTTTCATTTTCTTTACGCAATACCATTGCAATACCATTGCGTCTGTTTTTGTCGTACGACCTAAAACATTGTAATAAACTGCACGGTTGCTATTGATAGAGTTAATAAATACAAAGAAAATAAATATGAGAACTATAATTCACTCTAGAAAAAGAAATATATGAAAAGTAATATAATTTACTCTATTATATTCATATAATAATTTATATTCTTGAAGATATAAATTGATTATTTCATCGAATCTCTTTTATCGTTATCGTAAACATATCGCGCGTTATCATAGACGGAGAAATTATGATTGGTAACAATCAAAATAACACTGTTTAGTATGAAGTTTAGTATGAAATTAATTAATTGATCAATAATATGAAATTTTTGTTAGAGTTATCAAGTAGTAGTGATTATCAATCACCAATATTTAAAATAACACTATTTAAATTAACAATAAGTATAGAAATCGGTAATGATCGGTGATTATCAAATCCGATATCTATAACGTGGTTGAGAATTACCGGATTAGTTTTTAATATTATATTTTGATTATGAATTGTATGATTATTGAAGATTATCATCATATATTATATACTCTGTATTTATCGATTAACTAAATTTAATTATATAATTTTTTACTAGTAGAAAGGAGAAATATATATGTATGTTTGTATACACACACACGCATATACATATATATGTTATATACGTATTATACTTCACATGGAAACGCGTTACGATACGTTAGCCCATTGAACATTTTCTCGTCAGAAAGTACTTACATACATATAAATATATACTTACATATATAAATAAAACAATGCAAGTTATGTCAAGTATGAAATTATGTATAATTTCGGGTGTTCCAAAATTTGCGAATCAAAATAATCTCTTAACTTAATTCTTCGAGAACTTTTCTGCGATAGTATTTTGATTCGCGAATTTCGAGATACCCTGTATAATTTTGCTGTTCAAATATTATATACATATATAATTATATATACAGGGTGTATCTGAAATGATGCACTAAACTTTAGGAGCGTATTCTAGATGTCAAAATAAGACTTTTTTTTTCTTATGAACATGGTTTATGGGTCCGCAAATGGACCCCCCTCCGAGCTAAAATTCGAAAATGTGTGAAATACGTTTTTATTTTTTTATTTTAGTGGCTTACTTTACTTCATAATTTACTGGGCTATACCAAATTTCAACCTTCTGCCATTTTTTTTCTGAAATACAGCCAATTTTTAATTTTTTCCCCAAACTTTAGGGGCCTCTAGCAACAATATATATATATATATATATATATATATATATATATATATATTGTTGTGTATATAAATGTTACACAACAATATATATATATTGTTGTGTAACATTTATATACACAACAATATATATATATATATATATATATATATATATATATATATATTGTGTGTGTGTGTGTATGTGTGTGTAATACTGAATAAAATTGAAGCATCACTTCGAGTCGATTGAAAAAATTGATAAAATTTAAATGTATGTAATTTTGCGATAAACTATTATACAGCAATATGCGGAAGCATCTTAAAGCTATGAGCCTATTTTAAATAGAAAACTTTCAGTTTGTGATCATGTGCATGCAAAATAAGAAATTTTTTTAAATTTTTCTTTTATGAACTTTGCTATATGATCATTTCTCGCAAAATTACATACATTTAAATTTCCTGTTTTAAATTGGTTCGAAGAAATTCTGTAATTTTATCGAAAAATGTATTTGAACGGCAAAATTAAATTAGTTAGATTATAATATATCCACACTATATTTTCATTGAAACTATAGCAGATTTGTTATGTCTGTCTTTTGTCTTTATATTGGGAGTTTCACTGAGAAAAACAGTTTTATACGATTTCGATAAAGGCTTTTGATAAAAATTTAATAGAGAGATATAAAGGATAAGCGAGCAAAACTTTTCTGATATTATTAATAACATTATATATTTTGGCATTACATGCTGTATTTTATTAATAGCTTTTATTGAAGTAAAAAATCTTTTGTCCGATTCTACTTGTACATGTCGTCGCATGCATTTTATATTTATTAGATCGATGTAAATAAGCTTGTACAAATAATTGAAAGAAATAGTAAAAAAAGAAGAAACAACAACCAGAGATAAAAGATGTTCGAATATTTTAAATATTTTTAAAAAATCGAAAAATTATATTTATAATTACTCTAGTAATAGAGAAAATTTTTTCTTATATAAACAATTTTTTTTCTCTTACAGGATTTATATTTTGTTTCACAATCTAACACGCGGTCTAAACTTATCTATACATTGGCTCTAAATTTTTACTATTTCAGAGGATAGTAATAGAAAGATACAGGCATAAAATACGAAACTGATTTTATCAAATCGATACTAATCATTTCTTCTTATAGCTTGCATTATATATTATTATATATTTAAATTCATATCGAGGTGTTGACCTCAATGCGATAATAATAAGTGGACCAAGAAGTCAATGAACAATATACTTGCGCGTAAACAATAATCGTATAAATAATAATCGTGGATAAGAAGTAATACAAACATTTGTTAATCCTTTTCTATCACAGATGCATTTCTTTTTTCACACTGGTTTATTGTTAAATTATAATATAATTGTGTTGATAAAATGCTGTCTAAAATATAACCCAAAATCGCGGTATATAATTTCTACGAGAAATTTTACAATGTAAATAGCTACGCGCGCGCTATTTCCTATCTTTTCTTTTTTTGTGATCGATGGAAACTTTAATTCTACATTTGTATGTGTGTCCACGGGTGGGTCGGGGATGCGATTCATGTCCAGTATTTCATTACACTGTAATTTATGTATATCACTTTTATTGTTAATAAATAATATGCAGTTACAGATTGTGTTTGTGCAAAGTACCGTTGTCTCCTCCATTTTTTCTGTTTCCTGAATATGCAGTAGATTGTGTTTGTGCAAAGTACCGTTGTCTCCTCCATTTTTTCTGTTTCCTGCGGAATCGTATCGATTATTAAACTTAATTATAGTAATATTTTGTCATATTTTACATAAACATTTTGTCTAGTGCAGAGATAAAAATACATTGTACGCATCCGCACAAACAATATATGCACGTGCGTGTATATGTATTAGCGAATAAAACATGCGTATTTGGCAAACGATGATTTATTATCCCGATATTTATTAATAGATTTTAAATTCCGAATTGTAAAAAATTTTAAATATTGTCACTTGTGGTGCTTAAACTTTGTGCTTAAACTGGTGCTTAATGTTTGTTTGTCCAATATATCTAAGGTTGTGTATGTTTTATGCAAAAGCTTTGGGGTAAGTTATAGTCTTTTCATGTTTTTAATAAAGCTTTTCTATATTGACATTACGATTTACCTACCTATATCAATTAAGTGCTCGTGAGAGAAATAATTCTTTATTGCATGGCAGTTTGTAATTTAAATTAAGGTAAATATTCACATTAGGTCAACTCCTTCAAAAGTCAATGACCTTGACAACATATATCAAGGTCATTGACTTTTGAAGGGATTGATCTAATGTGAATATTTACCTAAATTAATATTGCAAAATTATTTTACAGATAACGTTAATGCTTACAATGGAGGCACGAGTAACAGCAGCAGGTCGAGTGTTTCCTCCATCGAAAGTACCTCTGAATCGCATGGAAAGCTCAACATACAGCAAAGCATCGTGGAAGTGCATTTGCCACCTCGCCATATAATACCAGATGTAATATCCGATAAACGGATGCCACCGTCACCGCTTTCGCCAGCACTATCTGTATCAATATTTAGACCGACATCAACACTAGCTGTGTCAAAATCGGCACCAATACTTTCTACCCTGAAATCAACATCAGCACTATCTATACCGAAATCAGCACCCGCATCACCTGCATTAGCTTCATCGAAGATATCTTCAACGCCTCCACCACCACCTCCACCACCACCGACGCCAATAGGACCTATTCCGCCGCTCCAAACTCAAAAATCTGCGCCCTCGACATTTTCCACATCCAATAAAACGGAAGTTTCCAAAAGTATTAAATTTTTTAATAGTGAGTTATGATCAATTTTAACTTTTTGTCTTAAATATTTTAAATCATTGCTCTCAATAATTTGTATTATTGATATTGTTTTATTTGATTATAAAAGGCACTTGCGGTCAAGAAGAAGTTCAAAAAGAGCTCAAGTTTGTCTTAACGATGTTCCGAGAAAAGAAAGCGAAATTAATGTATTTTAATTTGATATGTATTTATATATTACAAACATACATAATATATATATATATATGTAGAATAAATTGTATCACTTTATTACTCGACAGCAACGTATTAAGCAAAATAAAGTAAAACTTGTAAAACTGATATTAGGAAACGGTAATTAAAAGATGATGTAATCAATATATATATATATATATATATATATTATATATGTATAGATGCAATATATATGTATATGTATATTTTTTTTATTTTATACTGCAA
>NW_021852055.1:289349-290362 GCF_003651465.1 Formica exsecta
TATATATATATATATATGACATCAGCAATTTATATTATATCTGCAAAATAAATTGTTAAATCGTTAATTAATTAAAAGAACATAAACAATCCACCGGATATGTAATCCTTTTATGCATCCCTGCGTTTTTTAGTTTATGTACATAAAAATAAAAATCTAAGTAGAAGATTTTCTGGATCTTTATATTATTCTATCAAAAAATTATCCATCAAGGAATATATATGCGTTATTATTGACGTTACATTATATATTTATTTAAAGCGATTGCATACATTATAACAGACATAAATAGAATACTCTAGCTGTGCCAATTATGTCAATAAACTATACATTTTTTCCGAATACTTGACACGAGGTCACACAGCAAATCAAAGCAATATTGCATGCCAAAGAATTTTAGCAAGATACAAGCATGTATTATATACAATAAATTATTTGTGATGTTCTTTTTTTTTTTTTTGAAAAGATACAAGATAGATTATCCATTTATTATATATATTTTAACGGACTTACTCACAAAACACATAGAGATAAGTTGTTTCCCAGTGTGATATTTTTAAAGCAATTGCATACATTATAACAGACATAAATAGAATACTCTAGCTGTGCCATTAATATCGATAAACTATACATTTTTTTCCGAATACTTGACACGAGGTCACATAACGTGAACATATTGATAATCATATTAACGCTATTTATCGTCAAGCCCTCTTATATATACAGGGTGTTCCCGGGTTAAATGGCCAAACTTGAAATATGAATTTAGGACCTTAAAACAAGAAAAAATTTTCCTCTGGAAGTATGCTCGCAAACGCTTCGTTCAAGAGATATTGACTTCTGAAGTTATGAACTATAGAAACGAATAATTTCGAAATAATCTAGGTTTATTCTATTTATTGCTGTACAATAATCAAAATTTAATAATTAAATGTTTTGTAGCGTTAGCATTTCCGTCACAAAACCCATATAAATATACTATATCGGCATATTTACTAATCGAATACGTATGA
>NW_021852055.1:309609-312242 GCF_003651465.1 Formica exsecta
TATACAGGGTGTTCCCGGGTTAAATGGCCAAACTTGAAATATGAATTTAGGACCTTAAAACAAGAAAAAATTTTCCTCTGGAAGTATGCTCGCAAACGCTTCGTTCAAAAGATACTGACTTCTGAAGTTATGAACTATATAGGAACGAATAATTTCGAAATGTTTCTTTTTATTTTTGTTTTGAAGATCGAAGGTCATTGACAGGCTTGTGTTTGCACTGTAAACAAAGCTTTGCGTTAGCATTTCCGTCACAAAACCCATATAAGTACACGGAGACAAGTATTGCACTAATCGAATACGTATGAGGCATGATTGTACTAGTTTATTCCACGAAAGCATTCAACGAACTAACAATTATATGGTACGAATGTACGGAGCTTTGTTTACAGTGCAAACACAAGCCTGTCAATGACCTTCGATCTTCAAAACAAAAATAAAAAGAAACATTTCGAAATTATTCGTTCCTATATAGTTCATAACTTCAGAAGTCAGTATCTTTTGAACGAAGCGTTTGCGAGCATACTTTCAGAGGAAAATTTTTTCTTGTTTTAAGGTCCTAAATTCAAGTTTGGCCATTTAACCCGGGAACACCCTGTATATCTCTCTCCAGTCGATTACATATGGACCCCTCTATCGACATACGTATTACAACTTACAACGCGTACGTATCGTCGCCAAAGGCCTTCTTTAACATTTTGAACATTTCGCTGCACTTAATTCTGTTTTTAACACAAAATTTCAAACAAACTCTCTGATCAGAGGAAAATTTTTTCTTGTTTTAAGGTCCTAAATTCAAGTTTGGCCATTTAACCCGGGAACACCCTGTATATCTCTCTCCAGTCGATTACCCTATTACTGGGGGTCGTGATCTTCGGTGACATGGGTGACCAGTTCCTTCCATCGAGTACGGTCCTCCGCTCTTCTCACAGCGTTGTAGAGTGATGTCCCGGTGGCCCTCTGTATTTGATCGGTCCATTGTGTAGGCGACCGTCCTCAGCCCCTGCGTCCCTCTACATTTCCGGTTACAATTAACCTCTCTAAATTATCTTCCTCGCGACGGGCTATGTGACCAAGAAATTTAAGCGTGCGCTGTAAGCAGATGGAGGATAGCTTTGTCTGGATTCCCAGTTCTTGGAGAATCGAAACGTTCGTTCTACGTGCCGTCCATGGGATTCGGAGCATCCGCCTCCAGCACCACATTTCAAAGGCGTCCTTCCTCTTGCGCTCCGCAGCTCGCAGTGTCCACGTTTCCGCACCGTACAAGAAAATGGAAAATACCAGCGTGCGGACGAGCTTCATCTTAACTCCTTTGGTTATTGAGCGATCCCTCCATATCCTCATCAGTCTGCTCATTGCACCCTTCGCCATTCCCGCACGTCTCCTGATCTCCGTTGCACAATTGCCCTGGTTATTAATACATGATCCTAAATATATGCGAGGTGTGATCAAAAAGTAACGAGAATTTTCAAATTGCGTGCGCTGTATCTTGTCTATCGAGTTGATTCTTTTTTTGTGTGTTAGTAGCACTGCCAGTAATGTACGTGTCAATTTTCAGGCAGCTACGACGCTTAGTTTGTGTTTGGCGAGCGAATGAACAAGACGTACTTCAGTGTGTTCGGCGATTTTTTGTGTGGCGAAATGTCGGATCAGAGTTTGTTTGAAATTTGGTGTTAAAAACAGAATTAAGTGCAGCGAAACGTTTATAATGTTAAAGAAGGCCTTTGGCGACGATACTATGTCACAACCACGAGTTTATGAATGGTATAAACGCTTTCAGGAAGGCCGAGAAGACATCGAAGATGACGCGAGGTCTGGGCGTCCTAGCACGTCCACCAGTCATGAAAACGTGGAAAAAGTTAGAGATTGTGCTTGCTAATATATTAGCTAATATTATAGCAATTATATATTAGCTAATATATTAGCTAATATATAATTGCTAAAGCCGCTACGTGTATTCTCGATATCGCAGCTATAGCTATAGCTATAGCTCGCGCTCGAGAAAGAAAGAAACAGCGCATTGTATATCTGTTCTCTTCTACTACCCTTTTCTGCTCGAGCGCCGAGCGCACACGTACAGGACTCGTTCCTTGTGTGCGCTATCCCCTCCACATGCGCTAGTAGCGGGCAGAAACCGCAGAGTTTGCATCATTGGTGTGAAGTCGGATTTGCTGTTATCATGAGTCACAATCAATTATTGAATCGGTGTTTCTACAATTGAAACTCAGTTGTTAAAAACAAATTAACGATTTTTCCGCAGAGGGTCCGCCTTATATTCCCGCTTGACCGTTTTCTACTTCCAGGTTGGCTTGCTCGACCTTCGCCGCGTAGCGGCGCCGCCCGGAACTACGCGCGGACGCGCGAGCGCGTGGGCCGCCAAGTTGCGGGTCGCACTATTGTATCGCGGATTGTGCTTAATGTGACGACCTACGGCAGCCACAATATCCATTCGATTATTCGTGTTTATTTGGATTGACAACAATATGGATTAGAATGTAATGATTTTAGATTGGAAATAATCCGCGAAAGCAATATTAAAACCGATTATAGTTCGTTCGGAACTAAAATCGATTATTTTTTAATCCGGGCGCGGATTGAACCAATTAAAACCGATTAAAACCGATTAAAACCGATTA
>NW_021852055.1:316420-331881 GCF_003651465.1 Formica exsecta
TAGCAATTATATATTAGCTAGCTAATATATTAGCTAATATTAGCTAATATATTAGCAAGCACAATCTCTAACTTTTTCCACGTTTTCATGACTGGTGGACGTGCTAGGACGCCCAGACCTCGCATCATCTTCGATGTCTTCTCGGCCTTCCTGAAAGCGTTTGTACCATTCATAAACTCGTGGTTGTGACATAGTATCGTCGCTAAAGGCCTTCTTTAACATTTTGAACGTTTCGCTGCACTTAATTCCGTTTTTAACACAAAATTTCAAACAAACTCTGATCCGACATTTCGCCACACAAAAAATCGCCGAACACACTGAAGTACGTCTTGCTCATTCGCTCGCCAAACACAAACTAAGCGTCGTAGCTGCCTGAAAATTGACACGTACGTCACTGGCAGTGCTACTAACACACAAAAAAAAGAATCAACTCGATAGACAAGATACAGCGCACGCAATTTGAAAATTCTCGTTACTTTTTGATCACACCTCGTATACTCATCCTGTTCAAAACTATCCAAGGCCGCCGTTAACTGTATGGAATTATGGCGGTCCACTACCATTATTTTTGTTTTCTGTCTGTTGATTTTAAGAGCTACGTTTAGACTTTCCACCTCTAGTCTGCGCAAAAGCGTTACCATTTCCTCATTTACTGCGACTAGGGTGGTGTCGTCCACATACCTGAGGATGGAGATCTTCTTCCCGGCAATAGTGATTCCTTCGTGCCAATCCTCCAATGCCTTCCTCATTACATGCTTACCGTAGATATTGAACAAGATTGGCGAGAGGATGCAGCCCTGTCGAACTCTTCTTTCTACTTTAAACGGCGTCGAAAACAGATTATCCAGCCTGATTCTTGTATTATTTGCTTTATAGAGGTATTTGATAAGCATTACGAGGTGTTTGAGAGTTCCCATTTCTATCAGAATATCTCACAGATGCGGCCAGTCAACGTAGTCGAAAACCTTCTGATAGTCCAGGAAGCAGATGACCATTGGGAGTTGAAATTCGCGACTTTTTTCGATCATCTGTCGCATATTCAGAATCTGTTCTCTTGTGCCTTCCCCTTTTGCGAAACCAGCCTGCTCTTGTGGTATTTGGCGATCTAGAAAAGGTTTAATACATGTTAGTATTATTTGGAGCAGGATTTTACTTGCATTACAGACTACGGAGATTGTGCGATAGTTTTCACATTTTGTTGTCGGTCCCTTCTTATGTATGGGAACGAATATAGATGTGCACCAGTCCTCTGGTCAAATTCCGGTGTTCCATATTTTATTGCACACTTCGAATGCAGCCTGATTTCCCTCTATGCCCAAGCTTTGAAGTAATTCACTTGAAATCCACCCGTATCATATCCCGTCGCTTTATGTCTCTTTAGCAGGTTTATGGCTTCTTCAATCTCCGCTAGCATTATCTCCGGCTCTTTCTCAATTCGACTTAGGTCCTCATTCATCAGGGGTGTATTATCCATTTGTTCTTGTTGGTATAATTTAGAGCTAGGTATAATTATAGCTCTTCTACACCTCCAGGATTTGCTCGTTTATGGTTTCCCCTAGTTCGTTTTGGATTGCCCAATTTTTGGGTTTGAATTCTTGAGCTAGAAGCTTCACTTTGGTATATAGATCACGTGACTCATTACGATTTCCGTGGGATTCGATTTCCTTGCATATGTCCAGTATGTATCTTTCTTTGTCTCTTCGGCATTGGCGTTTGATTTCTTTGGATAATCTTGTGTATTGGTCTTGGGCACCATTTCTCATCTTAACAGCTTTCCTTTGCTTAATAGTCTCCCACGTTTCCTTCCTTATCCATGGTTTCTTAGGATTTCCTGTAGTGTTGCGATATTGCTGCGCCGCATGTATAATTTCCTGTTTTATACTTCGCCAAGAGGATTCAACGGTGTCACTTGATCTAATAATCGTAGTGGTCAGCGCTTTACCCACCTTTTCTCTGAAGCATTCCATTGCAGATTCATTTAGGATTGGCGATTTTACGGTTGTTTTCTGAGCATTCCTCAGACGCAGCCTAAGATTCATTGCTAGTAGCTGGTGGTCACTTCCACAATCAGCACTCGGATATGTTTTTACATTGGTTATCGATGATTTCCATCGTCTGTTGATTAGAATATAATCAATTTGGTTTCTTGTACGATCCCCCGGGGATCTCCATGTGTACAGTCTGCGTGGGTGATGTTTGAACCACGTGTTCATCACTGTTAGTCTGTGTTGGAGGCAGAAGTCCAGGAGATGCTCACCCCGCTCATTTCTCTCACCCAATCCGAAGCTTCCAAGGATCTGTCTCATATCGTGGTCTAAATTGGTTCTCCCTATTTGGGCATTCAAATCACCAATGATTATTGTAACTTCCCGATCAAGAATTCGGCTAATGGATGCCTCCAGTTCTCCATAGAAGTCTTCTATATCCTGGTCATCTGGCGTTGAAGTTGGAGCGTGGACCTGTATTATGTTGAGGACGTTGGGGTCGTTTCGCATCCTTAAATAAATGATTCTATTACTCACAATGCTGTATCCCAAAACTGCCTTTTCGTATTTCGGTGGAATAATTAGGGCCACCCCTTTCTTACTCTCCTCCTTTGGGCCTGAAAAATATATGATGTTGCCAGATGCGCTTCTAAAGTGTCTTCTACCTTTCCAATGAGTTTTGGAGAGGCCCAGGATATTAATGTTGAAATCCTCCATTTCTTTTTCTACAATTTCCAGTTTACCTGCGTGCATATTAAACCTTGCACGTTCCAGGTGGCAATTCCGTGCCGTTTCCGCAAAGATATTTTGTGGTTCAAAGTTCCAGTAGTCCATTTCGCATATGAGACCTGGTTCCTCATACCCATATGCCCGATAGACCATTTCACACTGTTCAACCCGGATCTTGAGCAGCGCCGATTGTCAGTCGGATCGCCCACTATTACATTCATCATCATTGTACTGACATCCAAAAATAATTGTTTTTAAGAAAAAGTATGTAATTATTTACAATATATTTTTTTAAACAATTATTTGTTTTTTTTTACACTAATTGATTTGTCTCGTTATTATGTACATAAAAGTATTACGGTAAGATTATCGAAAACTAAATATTTTACGAGATATTTTATTTTTTATATCAAAATATGTCAGATTAAGATATAAAATAATGCGAAAAATATTTAATGAAGATATACTTTATTATAGTGTTTTGAAAAGCTCTCGAGATAAGCTACAAGAATATACAATAAAAAATGGGGGGTTCCATTTAAAAAACGGAAATTGACCTTCAAATGACCTTGGAAATGACCTTTAATGTCAAATCTAAGGTCACTATTAGATAGCCCCCTTTGTTCCCTACAACTTTTATCCGAGTCGTTTTCTTTCAAACGTTGATCCTGAAAAGTTATGAGGGGAACTTTAAAAATGGGACACCCTGTATATACAGGGTGTCCCGCAACGTGATGTCCACACAAATCCAACGCTCAGGAAATTTTTCATTTAGATATCTCGTAACAATTCTGTTAAAGTGAGGTGGTACTCCATCTTGTTGAAACCACATTTGTGTTCTGATGTTTAAAGGCAGATCTTCAAGAAGTTCGGGCAACTGTTCTTGTAATAAATGCAAGTATCGTTCAGCATTTAAATGATCTTCAATAATGATGGGCCCTATTAGACGATTACCGATTATACCGCACCAGATATTCACTGAAAATCGATTTTGAAAATGTGTTTCAGTAATAGCATGAGTATTTTCTTCTTGTAGTGACCAAACGTGTAAGTTTCTATTATTTGTAATGCCGTCTCTCGTAAAAGTAGCTTCGGCGGTAAATAAAATTTTTGTATGTATTTGCCGATTTCTTAAAAGCCAGTGACAAAAATTGACGCGTGTAGGATAATCATTTGGTTGAAGAGCTTGAACATTCATAAAATGAAATGGGTATAAATCATAATCACGCAGTATTTTCCAAATTGTCGTTTTAGAGACATTAGTTTGCGCCGAAAGTCTTCTGATACTAATAGTAGGAGTTCTGTTCACCGTTGCTAGTATCGCATCCTCGACTTGACGATGTAGCTTTAATGGTCTCTCAAGATTTTTATTTGGGACCTTACCAGTAAATCTAATGCTTCGGTGGACATTGCTAAAAACTCTTTGATCTGGTACTCTGCGATTAGGAAACCGTCGGTAATATTTTGTTACTGTTGCACGTGCGTTACCATTACAGAAACCATAAATAAAATGAATATCGGCATATTCTTCATTGGAAAATGTACTCATGATTGGTAGGTAAGAGAAATTTATAAGCTATGTTTATGCGATGTTTTCACTTAAAACGACAGTCAATTTATTAATATTATTGCAGGAGGTACCGAGGGGTTAATGAGATTTTAATGAGTCAGGGAGGAAGGTGTGAAGGAATTTGCTAGAACTGGTTGTTTATTAACAAACGATATTTGTATCACAACTGTATCACTTTAATGATTAAATATAGGTTGCTAAGTGATTAGCAAATGAAGGCGCTGTTGTCAAGCAGTTGGCAAGCAACGAGACAACGGCTGCGCGCGCAATACAGATGGCAGCAGAAAGTCATGCTGAATTAGAAACCCTTTAATAAGAGACTGGCCATAAGAGGGCCACTTTTGATTGGTCCGGCATTTTTCGTCAACTCCCGCTCATATTCAAATTTCAATTACTCTATTTATTTTAAATGTAAATAATATTAAATGATAAATATTATAGAAATACTAAAAACTAGTTTTTATATTAATCTAAATAATTTATGTTAAACAATTTTTTATATTTAATGTTTTCTCTTAATTCTATAAAAAAGAGTTGATATACAAAAAGAGGTGATATAAAAGAGATAATAAGACACTAATAAGTTCCAATAGAAATAAAAGATAAAAGACAAGATTCATAACATCACTTTTAATTAAATTAATAATACATTTTTGATTAATTTTATTAGAAACATGTTATTTGACCTCACAAAGATACGAATTCTTTGTAGGTGTTCAATTTTGACGACTAACATTTTTGACCCATGAGGTCATCGTTGAGGATTTCTGGGAAATATTTTCATTATATGTGTAATCTTTCGATGATGAATTGTTGCAAAATTCTGCTAAGCATCCACCCATTTTTATGAAATTCTAACACACAACACGTGTCATTTTACACCGACATGAATTGAAAGACACATATATAAACAAACACGTGCCAGACATTTGTGTGAGTGGAAGAGTGAGATAGCCTATATTTCTCTCTCACTCGCAGGATTTTGACGAAACATGGACGACACATTCTTATTGCCAGTCTGTTATTAGAGGGTCTCTAATGCTGAATGGGTTATAAGCCCTATAGCGTCTTACATTATCTTGTGTGGCAAGTGTGGAAAACAATGAATTATGTCGAGTATGAAGTTGCCGCATTCGCTATGGTCTAGGACTAGGACACCCTGTATAATTGATATTTTATACTAGTGTAAAAGATTTTTTACGTTATCACTATTAGATATTTTGTGATATCAATTATTTAAAAGGAATATATATACATATATACATATATATATATTGTATTATCTATTTATACTTACGGGATATTAAAAACATATCATGTTATAGTTTTGAATTTTCTTGAACTTGGGAAGGGAAGGAGAAATATTACATTGTATTTTAATGTAAATCATAATTTTTAACATAGATAATATTTAATTTTACGTGGAGAGAGCAAAAAAAGCAAATTTATTGTACATATTTTATCACAATTGCACGTTTTTATAACTTTATATTTGTTGGTAGTGTTTATGAAAAGATATATTACTGACAACCATAATTTTTTATGATAAAAATTGTACACAAACTAAGTCACTATCAGGTAATCGCTTTTTAAATAGTTAAACACTTCAATAAGTTTAAAGCAATATTTTTTTGGGAATATTCTCAAATTTCATCTGTGATAAAAAATTGAATTAATATAAGAATCATAAAAAAGTTTATATTTTTTATGTACGATTACTATAGATCATCTTAAATTAATTTTTTTATTTGGTTATATATATATATATATGTATGTATCTAATAGTGATAACGTAAAAAATCTTTTACACTACTATAAAATATCAACAGTGTTACATGCAAAATATAATATCTTTCTGTGTAAAGTTTAATTGTGATAACATGTTAAAAATATTTACATTATATATAAGATACTTTACGGATTAGTATAGCTTATGTTGTAACTCGCTCTCTACGACTGCTCGTAATGCTTTAAGTAAAATTTGTTTTTATAAACAATGTTTTTAAAGAAATTTGTGTAAAATTTTCTTCTGAATTTTTCAATGTTTCTCAAATTCAAAGTTTTTCCGAATAATTATACAAACGACGATATTATTTTTGTAAGTAGAAAGAGCATTTTACAAAAAGCATTTTGCAAAAAGCGTTTGGTATCGTAGTTGCTTTTAGAGAAAGTGAATTATATGAATACAAAAAATACAAAAAGTTACTATTCCAAATAATCTTACGCATCGTATTTCCCCCGACTACATATTTTATTAATATAGAGAGATGTCTAGAAAAAGTCGATAATTTGCGAAATTGTCAATAAAAAATCTATTAGAAATTTTTTTATTTCTAACGTTGCTCATGTGAAAAAATATGAAACGACAATCGACAAAGACGACGTTAACAATAAAAAAATTTTGATTTTTGTGATTTACTGATTGCTTGCATAAGCTTTAGTCCTACGACTTGCTTTCTTTCTTTTCTTTTTCTTTCTCTAAGTATCTATAACTTTTAAAATATATATTTCTTCTCGTAATTGAAAATTCATTATCCAAAATATTTCGTATTCAATCTATAAGACTTTTAATGATAACTGTACTAATGAAGAATTTTTAGTTTTCATTTAACAATGGAAAATTTATACGCAATTGATATTGATGTTGTGATAATTAAGAAATTAAGAAACAGAAATCTTTTCAACAACTTTTTGATTATATATAAGTACATACACAATTATGCCATAAAGTACAATTAATCCATATATATATATACATTTGTGTAACATACATTATATCATAAATAAACATAACTTTTTATCGATTGCTCATGTAAGTGTTGTTACTGAAATCTTTCACTAGTGTGAGCCACAACTCTTTCTCAATGCAAATCCTCCTCTTATCGCTGACAATAAATAAGCGCCTCTATCTTATTAATATTAATAATAATAATAATAATAATAATAATAATAATAATAATAATAATAATAATAATAATAATAATAATAATAATAATAATAATAATAATAATAATAATAATAATAATAATAATAATAATAATAATAATAATAATAATAATAATAATAATAATAATAATAATAATAATAATAATAATAATAATAATAATAATAATAATAATAATAATAATAATAATAATAATAATAATAATAATAATAATAATAATAATAATAATAATAATAATAATAATAAATGGAAAGAGGACAGACGGGGGGAGTAATGGTAGGAAGAAGGAAGATATGGACGCTAATGTATGCGGACGACATAGTTTTACTGGCGGAGAGAGAAGGCGAGCTGAAGAAAATGCTGAGGAGATTTAAGAAATATTTAGAGAAAAAAAGTCTAATATTAAGCTCGGAGAAGACAAAAGTGATGGTATTCGAAAAGGGGAAAGGAAGAACAAAGAAGAGGAGATGGAAATGGGGAGAAGAAGAATTGGAGGAAGTAAGAGAGTTTAGCTACTTAGGATACATTATGCAAAAAAATGGAGGAGCGGAGAAGCATATCTTAGAAAGAAGAAAGAAAGCAATGATTACAATGAAGAAAACGTGGAGCATAGGAGAGAGATTATTTAGGGAGGACTACATAAGAAGAATGAAGATGTTTGAAGCATTGGTGGAGAGTGTGAGTTT
The DNA here is from genome assembly GCF_003651465.1 of Formica exsecta. NCBI lineage: Eukaryota > Metazoa > Arthropoda > Insecta > Hymenoptera > Formicidae > Formica > Formica exsecta. The sequence continues at coordinate 324,335 of NW_021852055.1, forward strand.
GTTTGGAGCCGAAATATGGGGATGGAGGAAAGAGGAAAGACTGGACGGAAGTCAAAGAAAATACGTAAAATGGATACTAGGTTTGGAAAGGACAACGCCGAAATACATAGTAGTAGAGGAAGGAAAGTTAGTGAAAATTAAAGAGAAGGCGCTGAAAAGAGCACTAAAGTATGAAGAGAAAATAAGAACAACGGGGAAAAAACTGGTGGAAGAATGCTGGAAAGAGAGGAAGAAAGAGTGGGGGGCAGGAAGAGAAGGAAAATGGGCGAGGATAAGGAGGAAAATATTAGAGGAGGAAGGAGATGGTAATGAGATAAGGAAAAGGAAGCAGAGAAAAGGAGGAAAACATAGTACAAAGAATAATAGGGAAGATAAGAGAGAAAGAAAAAGCGGAAAGAAGAAAAAAGATAGAAGAATCTACATACAACAGAGAATACAGGAAGCTAATAAAAGAAGAGAGAGCAGAATATTTAAGTAAGAGAATGAAGAAGAAAAATAGAAAAACGATAGCAAGGTTCAGATGCTATAATGAAGTAAGAGAAAAAGAATATTGGAAAGCAGAGGAGGAAAAAATATGCAAGCTATGTAAGAAAGAGATAGAAAGCATGTGGCAGTTTTTTTATCCCTGCTTCATAAAAAGTAGCAATACGAATACAAAGTCAATAGCGCACGGAATCTTCCATCTCATCGTTATTGGGAAATCTTTCTCCTGCTAAGGCTTTTTTAAGAGATCCAAACAAATCCATCATATGTGAGAATGCATATCAAAAATGCATCTCCTTCTATTGCATGACGATCCAAAAGCCTCTGAGAGATTTCGGTCCTTACAGCCTTTTGATCTGCATTCGAAATTCGAGACACCCATCGTGCAATAATTGTTCGAAATCGTAACTCATTCTCAATGATTGTTTACACAATTCCAATAATAAATATGCCAATTCTTTTACTAACTTTACGAACAGTTATTCGTCGGTCGTCTTCAATAAAGTCGCGAATTTGTTGAATGTTCTCAGGCGTAATGCTCGTCCTTGGTCGACACGCATAAGACAAATTTGCAACTTCTTCACGACCTTCACAAAAAAACTTATGCTATTTGCATATTTGAGACTTTGATAATATGTTTTTATTAAACTGTACACGTAATCTGCACAAAATTTTAGCTAATTTAACATGTTTGTGCATTAAAAATTTAATAATTATGCGTTGCGCAACCGAAACAGGCACTTTCTGTTCACTCATCGTGCTTACTATTAAACAAACGATTGTAGACACAAACGCGCAGCTTAGAGCGAATCTAGACACATCTACCAACAGCCCAATATTGTCACAATAACGAGCGTTAAAGTATCCTGCTCCTATTCAAAAAATCTCGTTTATATTTGATCGACCTACGTATATTAATAGATTATTTATATTTTTAATATTTACTTAAAAAAAAATACGATACACATATATAGATTTTTTTATAAAAATGAAAAAAACTTTTATCTACACACACATATTGTGTGTATACATATATATAAGCAGCATATATTTTCGATGGATATACATTGAAGCTCACTCTCACCTTCCCTCCTTTTCCCACCTTCCCTTTTTGCCATGATTATTGTATGTTAGGTCGCTGTCGAGATCCTATGCCCGCGAGCAGTTAAACCGCGTCGTGAACAGGAATTCTTTCACGTCGAGTCGAATAGCTATCTACAATTCGGGCGTGTTTCCATTTGAATGGAGGAAATTTTCGATTTTTTTTATTCCTAAGAAAGACTCTAATAAATACCGTCCTATTTCTCTAGCGCAATGCACGCTGAAAATTGCGGAAAGACTGATTAATAATCGAGTGTGCTGATGGTTGGAAAAGAATCTTTTTCTTACCAATAGTCGGACTGATTTCAGAAAAAACAGGTCATGTCTGGACAATGTTGCGATTTTACATTCGGATATTATTAATGGCTGGTATAACAATAAGGACACACTGGCACTTTTTTTTCTACAATGCGTGAGAGAGAATTCGAGATGAAATAATTATATTTAATATTTTATATAATTTCTGTAACATTTTCTATTGTGCATTTTTTTATTTTTGTAATTCGCATTCTGCTAGATTAATTACGTTTCTAACATAAGACAGTGTTTCAACTGCAGTCAACTGAACCACTCTACCAAGTTCTGCACGAATACTGCTAAATGTCTTACTTGTGGAATGGACAAACACAACGAAACAAATCACTGTTCGAACATCTTTTGCTGCATAAATTGCAGGGCAATCACCGCTCTTTGTTCAGGGAATGTCTGGAAATTATCGTGAAGAGGAGAACCACGGAGTTAATGGCTTTGCAAAATATCGACTACAATACGACAAGAAGATTTATTATGCAGAGTTCTCCGATTGCAGGTTAATCAGCTGGTAATGTGGAGACTAGAGCTTCTCAGATAAAGATATACCGTCGCGTAACTTGTCTAGTTTCCCTGTTTTGTATAAACCGTCTTCTAACAAGACAACAGACCTTCTCTCCACATTTTTACGGGATAGTTTTGCGTCTATTACGGCTCATAAAGCGAAAGGAGAATGTTTAACTCCTAATTTTGCCCTTCCGTCTAGCTCTAAGTTACCGTTGTCAGATTGGGCAAGAATTTTAAAATTGCTGGAATTGTTGGCTAAATCTGAAAACATTGAACTGTTACTAAAATGTCTGGTGGATAAAATCCCTAATTCACAAACTATTTAATACTTATAAATATCAATATTTTACAGTGGAATTGTCAGAGCCTTTGGAAAAAACGCCCTGAGCTAGAGATGAGGTCGAAAGACTATGATATTTTGATTCTCTCGGAGACATGGCTGGGACTGGAAGACAAATGGCCCCTGAGGAACTTTGACGTCATTAGATCCGACATATATCTCGTCGTGGAGGCGGTGTAGCGGTTCTGGTAAGAAACGACATCAAATATCAAATTATTAATAGACTTTATAATGCAAATGATAAGCTAGAGGTTTGTGGTGTTAAGGTCATAATTGGATCTAAATCTATAAAAAAAATTTCGATGTATAAACCGCTACAAACATCTTTATCTCAACATGAATGGCATCTCTTTCTCTCTCAATTTCAATATGATGTTAGGAGGTGATTTCAATGCCCATAATATTGCGTGGGAAAGCTCACACACTTGTCAAGAAGGTAGAATGATCTTGGAGGCGTGCATGAATCAGAACTTCAATATTCTTAACAATGGTTCTGTCACACATTTTGCGACCTCATACTCACAGGGTTTGTCGATTAATTTATCCATTACGAATAGTCCGATCTTTACGTCCTCTCACTGGGAAGTCCTTAACGACTCTTGGGGTAGTGACCATTTCCCCATAAGGATAAAGGTGATTGGCCACACCGTTAACCGCCTACGCTTTCATGCATCGAACAGCATTCACAATAAAAAGGCTGATTGGAAGGAAGTTAGATACTGTCTTTCGTTATGCGTTCAAAGTTATAAAGAATTAATTATGGATAGCTCCATCGACACTCAATCCAAATATAGCACGTTTATGGCGATTATTGAAAATGCTATACGCTCCAACACCTCGTTTAGGTCATCCCAAGTATGCAATTCTTCAAATCAATTTAAATATAAGTCCTCACCCTGGTGGAACTGTGAATGTGAAAAATTAGCTAGACTGAGAAAAGCTGCTTTTCTCAAATTTAAATATCTCTCTTCTATGGAGAATTTTTGTTTGTATAAACAGGCGGACGCTATAGCTAAATCTTTCTTCCAAAAAAGGAAGAAACAATATTTTATGGAATTCTGTGATTCTCTGAACAGATTCTCAAGCTTAAAATATATATGGCAGAAAATAAGAGCTATGGGTAACAAATTTCACAGAAGAGAAACAGCAAATGCTTATGACGAGTCTTCTTTTGGTATTATCTCCAGTCAGATAGATGTATTATGTTCTCCGTGGTACTCTCCCGAACCTTTGAGATTAGAAGATTCCTTATACAATTTTACATCTTTTCCATCTTTTTCGATTGAGGAACTCAACCAAATTATCGATGCGGCTAGATCTGATTCGTGCCGGGCAATGACAGGGTAGACTATCGGATGTTACAAGCCCTTCCTCGTATGATAATGTTTTATGGGATATCTTAGTGAGGAAACTAATTAATCTGGAATTACCACCATCTTTTATTAAATTTATTTTCAATCTCACGTCGTTCAGAGAAGTTCAGTTTAAGTATGGCGACATTGACTTAGTTAATCAGACATGTGTATAAAAGCTTGCCCCAAGGATGTATTCTAAGTCCTATACTCTACTCCATTTATGTGGCGGATCTTGAGAACCAGTTACGCGTTATTCCGAATATCAAAATCCTGCAATACGCGGACGATGTCTGCCTATATATTACCCATGGGAATCGAGCTTGTGCTACTGCAAACATGGAGAAGGCTGGCAAGAATGTGGCGGACTGGTTAGATACTCTGGGCCTATCAATCAGAACTTCAATATTCTTAACAATGGTTCTGTCACACATTTTGCGACCTCATACTCACAGGGTTCGTCGATTCATTTATCCATTACGAATAGTCCGATCTTTACGTCCTCTCACTGGGAAGTCCTTAACGACTCGTGGGGTAGTGACCATATCCCCATAAGGATAAAGGTGATTGGCCACACCGTTAACCGCCTACGCTTTCATGCATCGAACAGCATTCACAATAAAAAGGCTGATTGGAAGGAAGTTAGATACTGTCTTTCGTTATGCGTTCAAAGTTATAAAGAATTAATTATGGATAGCTCCATCGACACTCTCGATGTCTGCCTATATATTACCCATGGGAATCGAGCTTGTGCTACTGCAAACATGGAGAAGGCTGGCAAGAATGTGGCGGACTGGTTAGATACTCTGGGCCTATCTCTGGCTCTGGATAAGACTCAGTTTTACATTTTTAACAGAAATACGAGCAAGCGTGACCAACTTAGATCAGTTCAAGTCAGTAATACAAGGATTCAGGCTGTGCCCCATATACGATTTTTAGGTGTACTGTTCCAAAGTAACCTCAAATGGAACGCCCATGTGGATAAAGTAATGATAAGCTGTATCAAACCGCTTGCAATTGTACAATTTTTGAGGTCCACTTGGTGAGGTACTGACCCGTCCATGTTACTTACTTTGTACAAGAGCCTCATTAGATCAAGGATGGAGTATGGCGCCTTCATCTGGTTTAATGTTCCTCAATACCTTAAAGTAAAATTAGAAACTCTTCAAAACCGGGCGATTCGCACTGTTATGGGTTACAGGTAATCTACCCCAGTTAACGTCATGCTGGTCGAAGCTAGGGAGCCTAGGTTGGAAGACATGTTTAAATTTCTTGGCTGTAATTTTTTGTCTAGAATGCTGACCCGTAATACAAATACGTTAACTCCGATCTTGGAGTGTATTTAAACATTTCTGGATTGCCCTACGAATATAGTTAAACTCTCGCCTCCCTTTGTATATAACTGTTTCTTAATTACCTATCAGCAAGCTCATCTAATTTTTAAATCAGCTATTCCGGTGGACAATTTGTATCTTCTTGCACTGAAACAACTCATGCCTCGGATCTCTTTTCTGGAAGGTAAATTAATTCAGAATGATCCTCACCCTTCCATAGCTTTCTCTCGTTTTTCCCCATATTAGATAATGAGACTTACTTCTTTACTGATGGCTCTAAAACTACAAACCTCCCTTTTGCGGGCTTCGCGGTTATCGATGCATCTAATGATATTACTTATCGCTTTCCCACATCGTGCAAAGCTTCGATCTTTTTATGTGAAGCTATGGCAATCATAATGGCGCTTAGAATCGCGTTAAAGAGCCCTGTCAACAACAAAATTTCTATATTCTCTGACTCGAAAAATGTGTTACAGGCATTACTTCCCAGCAAAAGGAATAAGAATACATCACATTTAATACTAACAATTCTTGAATTACTGGAAAACTTCTCAAATGCCGGCTGTTATGTTCTGGATTCCTGCTCATTTAAATATCGACGGTAATGAGAGAGCGGATCGCGCGGCCAAAAAGGCCGATATATCAAATAATTTAAAATAATTAAAAAAAAGTAAAAAAATGTTAACAGTATAGATGGTTTTGAACCTGGGTTTTCGCTATTAGTGTACTCGCGCTTACTCCCTGCGCCAACGACACTGTTCGATAAAGTGTTTTTCTTTATGTCTTACAACCTACATTAAAATTTCTCCAAATTTCTCCAAATTTCAAATATAAAAAAATACTGCTTACAAGGCGCATTGAACGAAAAGCTCTTACAGGGCTTAACTATATTCAATGAAGATTCACCACAAAAAAGGAGATCAAAATCGGTGAAGAGTCAGCTGCGATCTCTCCTTGTCAGTATTATTTCATTTATAAGTGAATTATTATCTTTGTAAATCTCTATGTTGCGTTACCAACTTTATTACTTTTATATTCAATTTATGTTTCCAACCCTAATATTGTTATATTTGTGTCCCCTTTTTTTCCCTTTCATCTGCTGGCTTTGTTTATATTTTTGCGTCTAACCTGTGATATTAAATGTATAGTTTCTAAATGATTTGTACCACATAGGCTAGATGGCATTGCCAAGGCCTCCCTCCTTTTGTCCAAATAAAAAAATAAAAAAAAATAAATAAAAGCAAGACACAGACGGAAGGTAAGACACTGGATAAGTGGGTAGGAGGAGAGGAGGAGCACGCAGGAAATTTGGAAAAAGTAATAGAAAAGATGTACGTAAAAATGCAAGAATTTATAACGGAGCAAATGGAAAAAATTAGGAAAGAATTAGCGGAGGATAGAAGGGCAAGGGAAGAGAAGAGGGATGATAAAAGGAATAAAATGGATAATCGGCAACACGGAAAAAGAGGTGGAAGAATTCGTAAAAGAAAATTTAAGAACAGAAGTGAAAGTGCAAAAGGCATATAAGATAAAAATAGAAGAAAACAAGGCGATTGTAATAGCGAATTTAGATAATTGGCAGCAAAAGAGGGAGATAATGAATAAAAAGAGGAATTTAAGGCCAAGCATGTGGATAGAAGATGATTTGACGAAAGAAGAGAGAGAGGTACAGGGAAAGCTAAAGGCATTAGCAAGAGAGAAAAAAGAGAACGGAAATAAAGTAAAAGTAGGATATATGAAGATATACAGGGTGGTCCATTTTAAAAGAGCCAGTCAAATATCTCGAAAAATATGGAAGATACGGAAAAACGTTACAGACAAAAGTTGTTTGGTTCGAAGGGGGACATAAGATGGTGCCATTGATGTATTCTTGGATAGTCATTTGAAAGTCACATGAAGGTCACTTTCAATTTCTTAAATGGAAACCTCCATTTTTTATTGCATATTCTTGTAGGTTATCTCGAGAGCTTTTAATAATGAGACAAATCAATTAGTGTAAAAAAATAATTGTTTTAAAAAATACATTGTAAATAATTACATACTTTCCCTGCGCGATTGTGTGCGTATGTAGTAGGCGCCGGTCTTACTGCACATATCTGTGATTGTCGTGTATTTCGTGAT